>NW_023994232.1:0-152500 GCF_015586225.1 Lucilia sericata
AATAAAATATTTTTAATTTCCTCTTTCTTCAAGTAATTTTATTGTATTTTTAGAAAGAAGTATATAAATTTATTGTGTATTTATATATAGAACACTTCTTGTTCAATTTTGTATATCATTTAATGGTACTTTTTAACAAACCATTATAAAATCAAAAGTTTTATCAATTTAAAGTTCATTACACTTTGTCCTACTTCTAAAAAAATTCAATACAAATGATATAGAAAAAATATTTCACTATATTTCTGTTGTCACATTGTTTTTTATATTTTTTTCTCCATTTATATTAAAACACTTGTCAAAGAAATTTTAATAAACTGACAGTTATACGTTTGTAGGTATTGTATAATTACATGCAATATGTATATATGTATGTAGATTAATGTATATATACATACACATTTATACATATGTATTTATGAGAGTGAGTTTGTCGTTGTTAGGGCATATCATATCTAGCAACTTTTCCCGGAAAACGTTGTTTTCCAATTTGATGTTATTTTTCAGTGAAACTTTGTTTGAAAAAATGTTTTTCATGTGTGTTAACTGCCCAGGGGAGCTATAATAAACTAGGTATTAATTTAAACTTTATACTATTTGTTTATTAGCTTAAGTAATATACTCAGCAAAAATATATTAATTACTTGTACTTACCTAACAACTTACTTTGCAATGAATACTACTAAGGAGGAGGCAAAGGAGTACTACTTCTTATTTGGTGTATGTATGTATATATGTATATTCTCCTTTTAAACTAACTGAGTAAATTTTATCATTTACTTTCCAATATAAGTTTTTGCTGGGTATATATTATTTTATTGCAATGAAGTAATTTTCAACGTAACTTCACAAGAACTGAACTAGAACTGAACTAGAACTGAACTAGAACTGAAACTAGAACTGAACTAGAACTGAACTAGAACTGAACTAGAACTGAACTAGAACTGAACTAGAACTGAACTAGAACTGAACTAGAACTGAACTAGAACTGAACTAGAACTGAACTAGAACTAGAACTGAACTAGAACTGAACTAGAACTGAACTAGAACTGAACTAGAACTGAACTAGAACTGAACTAGAACTGAACTAGAACTGAACTAGAACTGAACTAGAACTGAACTAGAACTGAACTAGAACTGAACTAGAACTGAACTAGAACTGAACTAGAACTGAACTAGAACTGAACTAGAACTGAACTAGAACTGAACTAGAACTGAACTAGAACTGAACTAGAACTGAACTAGAACTGAACTAGAACTGAACTAGAACTGAACTAGAACTGAACTAGAACTGAACTAGAACTGAACTAGAACTGAACTAGAACTGAACTAGAACTGCACTAAAACTAAACTAGAACTGAACAATTACTGATTACTATCAGTAGTTGTTCAGTAGTAGACAAAACCTTTGAAAAGCTGGATATGTGGTGATCATTTCTGAAATGAAGTGGTCACGGGCGAATTGCTTTTACAAAAATATCGTTATGAGTCTAATATTTACATTCATGTTATATTAAAATTATATGTTTATTACAAGGTATGACATTTTATTATTAATTTATTTATACAAATAAATAAAAACAAAAAAAGGACAAAAAGATACACACGTTCAGTTTTATGATAGATAAATAAATAAATACGAATTGATTTTTATACTAATGCACTACATTTATACTGAACAGTTGACCTTATTTATCCCATTGTTGAATATTTGTAATTTGTTTTATTATCCGGATTTGTGTTCTTAAATTCAGCTTTAGAAAAGGTCCGAAATATGTTTTACTCTATAATTTAGGAATATATGCCAGGTTAAATAAAGTTTGTTAATAGTATATATGTAGTTCCAAATAAAATATTATAAAAGCTCAATTCCTTATCTATTTATTTTAAAAATTTCGGTATTATATAAGATACATACATACATATTAATAATGATATCTTAATTGTAAAATTTGTACCAATACGATTCAGTTTGTTGCTATCTGTGCATACATACGCTTGTCAAGACAAATTCTTTATTTTTTTAAGAGAAAAATTGAAGGATATTGCTTTTTCAAAAACTATTAAAATATTAATTAATTTATAATCGCCCTCTGACCCCAATACATGTACTAAATATGTAAGTGTCAAAAATAATTCAAATAATTCAAAAGAAGATTTTAATAATTGACATTGAAGCCATTACACACTTACCCTGTCGACTTGTTGGCATCAACTGACTGAACATTGCAATTGGCAACATGCACAGCATGCTGCCACACCAAATACACACTATAATTTTGTACGCATGACTTCGGGTCTGCCAACGTCTCGAACGTAACGGATGGCATATAGCGTAGTAGCGTTCACAGGATATTGCCACAAGTGTCCATGAGGAGACGGCAACAGATGCAGCTAAAATAAATAAAATAAAAATATTAATGAAAATTACTGGGCACTTGATTTTGTTTTATTGACAAATACTTGACATTGGTAGATCAAGAGTTGAAAATAGTTTTTCATGAAATAATTTTTTATTAAAGGTTTTCTAAGAACTTGCTGAAAAAATTGTATCTTTTAATAAATTCTTTGTTTAATTTTCATACTATTGTATAAAAAGCTATTGATTTGCAATTTTTTTAATCAATCTATATATATAAAAGAGTAGCGTTACTGACTGACTGATTCATCATCGCACAGCCCAAACGGCTGAACCTAGAATCATGAAATTTTGACAGTACATGTGTTTTTGGTTATGTAGATCCACTAAGGAGGGATTTTTTGAAATTTGTAAATTTGAGGGTAAAAAAGGGGAAAACGGGTAAAACAGGTTTTCTTGATTATCCAATATTAGTGATACAAGCAAAATGTTAAATGCATCTACTTCTACTCTTAAAAAGAGTAGATGGGTGTCTGGTACTTTTTCGAAATTCGTACTTTTAAGGGGTGGAAATGTGTAACAAAGGTGATTTTGGTACCTTTTTTGGTCCTTTATAACTTTTTAACTAATAAACATGATAAAATTTTTGTAAATATTTTGGACACATCTTTCAAAATTATGAGACACGTGTTTCGTACTTTTGTAAAATTCAGTCCTGTATGGGTGTGAAAGGGAGAAAACTGTATTTTTGGTACTTTTTTAGCACACTATGAAAACTATTTCGTTTTATTGAAGTATTCCTACTAAATTACGAACTAACTCTGTAATATTTATTGAAACAAAATGTTTGCTATTTCACTGGGGAAAAAAGTACTAAAAAGAGAAAAACGGGAAATTTAATTTTATTCAAACTCATTGAGCCAATTTTTATAAAATTTGTAAAATTAGTTTATTTAATGACATAAAATAAGCTATTGGTATATTATTTTGGAATTCGAGTACTAAGGCCTATATGGGACCAAATTTGAGTAAATTTTTTAGTACCTTTTTGAAAGCACAATTTTTCTGGAACAAATGAATCGTTTGAGTTTTATCTGTGATATATAGATTTAAATACGGAACATTTTGTAATTATAATTCTCAAAAAAGTATATTTCTAAGCGAAAAGGGGAAAAATTGTACTAATTTTATTAGAACTTTCCACTAAGGTAGAATTTATTCCACTTTTGGTACTTTTTCTTTCTTCAAATGATACTCTATATGTTTTATAATATGAATTCAAAACACATGATTATTAAACATACACGGTCCTCATTGAATAAGATTCTTTAAGAGAGAACTTTTTAGTACTTTTTATCTCATAAATGGTACTTTTTGAATTTTCTAAAATATTCAACCTAGGAACATAAATTTTAACATACATGGTCCTGACTGATTCTTTGGTACTTTTCCATTCTTCAAATGGTACCTTTTGGTTTCTCTATAATGGTTAACCGGAACACATCCTTATTAAATGAGAATTTATTGAGAGAGACTTTTGTACTTTTTCGTTTTTCCGATGGTACTTTTTGATATTTTTATGCTATTGAACATAGAAATATACAATTTAAAATATAGGGACCTTAGTTTATGAGAATCTACTGAAAGGGACTTTTGGTACTTTTTCATTCATCAAATTATATTTTTGAATTGTCTATAATATTGAACACAGAAACATAAAATTTTTGATTAAATAAGAGGTATTTTATAGTACTTTTTTTTCAAATAGTAATTTCGATATTTTATATAATGTGGAAGCTAAACGAATGAAACTAAAAATACAAACTTCTTTCTGAGTGCGAACTTATTCATGTGATATTGCACGTAAAAAACTGAAACATTAAAAAATTTTTTAATCAATTTTAATTTTCTATAAAAGTAAAAGCACCCAGGGTATGCTAGTTATTATATAAATGCATTCAACGTAAACTGTCTGTGAAAATAGTAATGGTTTTTTATTGGCATATAATTTTCATGGGAAGGCTATTTAATAAAACTGAACTATAACTGAACTATAACTGAACTAGAACTGAACTAGAACTGAACTAGAACTGAACTAGAACTGAACTAGAACTGAACTAGAACTGAACTAGAACTGAACTAGAACTGAACTAGAACTGAACTAGAACTGAACTAGAACTGAACTAGAACTGAACTAGAACTGAACTAGAACTGAACTAGAACTGAACTAGAACTGAACTAGAACTGAACTAGAACTGAACTAGAACTGAACTAGAACTAGAACTGAACTAGAACTGAACTAGAACTGAACTAGAACTGAACTAGAACTGAACTAGAACTGAACTAGAACTGAACTAGAACTGAACTAGAACTGAACTAGAACTGAACTAGAACTGAACTAGAACTGAACTAGAACTGAACTAGAACTGAACTAGAACTGAACTAGAACTGAACTAGAACTGAACTAGAACTGAACTAGAACTGAACTAGAACTGAACTAGAACTGAACTAGAACTGAACTAGAACTGAACTAGAACTGAACTAGAACTGAACTAGAACTGAACTAGAACTGAACTAGAACTGAACTAGAACTGAACTAGAACTGAACTAGAACTGAACTAGAACTGAACTAGAACTGAACTAGAACTGAACTAGAACTGAACTAGAACTGAACTAGAACTGAACTAGAACTGAACTGAACTAGAACTGAACTAGAACTGAACTAGAACTGAACTAGAACTGAACTAGAACTGAACTAGAACTGAACTAGAACTGAACTAGAACTGAACTAGAACTGAACTAGAACTGAACTAGAACTGAACTAGAACTGAACTAGAACTGAACTAGAACTGAACTAGAACTGAACTAGAACTGAACTAGAACTGAACTAGAACTGAACTAGAACTGAACTAGAACTGAACTAGAACTGAACTAGAACTGAACTAGAACTGAACTAGAACTGAACTAGAACTGAACTAGAACTGAACTAGAACTGAACTAGAACTGAACTAGAACTGAACTAGAACTGAACTAGAACTGAACTAGAACTGAACTAGAACTGAACTAGAACTGAACTAGAACTGAACTAGAACTGAACTAGAACTGAACTAGAACTGAACTAGAACTGAACTAGAACTGAACTAGAACTGAACTAGAACTGAACTAGAACTGAACTAGAACTGAACCTAGAACTGAACTAACTGAACTAGAACTGAACTAGACTGAACTAGAACTGAACTATAACTGACCAGAACTGAACTAGAAACTGAAACTAGAACTGAACTAGAACTGAACTAGAACTGAACAGAACTGACTAGAAATGAACTAGAACTGAACAGAACTGAACTAGAACTGAACTAGAACTGAACTAGAACTGAAACTAGAACTGAACTGAACTAGAACTGAACTAGAACTGAACAGAACTGAACTAGAACTGAACTAGAATGACTAGAACTGAACTAACTGAACTAGAACTGAACTAGAACGAACTAGAACTGAACTAGAAATGAACGAGTAACTGAAGAACTAGAACTAACTAGACTGAACTAGAACTGAACTAGAACTGAACTAGAACTGACTAGAACTGCACTAGACTGAACTAGAACTGAACTAAGAACTGAACTAAGAACTGACTAGAACTGAACTAAGAACTGAACTAGAACTGAACTAGAACTGAACTAGAACTGAACTAGAACTGAACTAGAACTGAACTAGAACTGAACTAGAAACTGAACTAAGAACTGAACTAGAACTGAAACTAGAACTGAACTAGAACTGAACTTAGCAACTGAACTAGAACTGAACTAGAACTGAACTAGAACTGAACTAGAAAGGACTAGAACTGAACTACTGAACTAGAACTGAACTAGAACTGACTAGACTGAACTGAACTAAACTGAACAGAACGAACTGAACTAGAATGAACTAGAACTGAACTAGAACTGAACTAGAACTGAACTAATGAACCAAGAACTGAACTAGAACTGAACTAGAACTGAACTAGAACTGAACCAGAACTCAAACTAAGGTATAACTGAACATGGTTTAGGACATGTTAAGCAGTTACTATTTTGGTCCCAATAAATACGTTGATATTCTGAAACTTTTTCATTAATTTTAACCTTTCACATTTTTAGTGCTTGATTTCCTGATTATTTTTAAAATCACTATAAAATCACGCAAATCAATTTCATCAATTGATGTTTCATGTTTAAATCAAAAAACAATACACCATGAAATTGTATGAATAGTAAATAAACATTATTAGTACAAAAACCTTATAACGCACATCTAAATAAATATAAATTAAATATAGTAGTTTTTAGCCTATAAAAATAAAATCGATAGAAATACGTACATCGTTCAATCTTTTTGAATGCATTTGAGTTATCATGTTTCTACACACAAGGTCATGGTCAGAAAATTGGAAACTATTTGTATACCTTTGTAAATTATTTTTATGTAAACAATTTGCAATTTAAGGAAGTTGTATTTTAATTAAACTGCCACATGGTTATGTATGTATGTGTATAACACAGACTGTTTGCTTTATAAATAAATTTTAATTAATAACTTTATACATATTATATGTTATTTTTTTTTGGAATAATATGTATTTGAATAAGTTAAGCAAATATTTATATGCATTTTTAATTTCTTATTCATATTTATGCCTTATTTGTCAAATTTAACAATTAAATTTAATTTAATTTCATTCAAAATTGTCTTGTGTAAAAATTACTTTTAAATTTAACAATGGTTTTTCGAAATTTCTTCATCACATCTGGAATTCGAGATATCATGTCCTGAATTTTTAGAAAATTAAAAAAAATATTAAAAACAATAAAGAAATAGCTAGGACTAATAGGTAAAAAGTTACACTTATTTGAATAAAACCCTGTATGGCCAAAATGTCCAACTTTGAGCCCTTCTAAGTCAGGCAGTTCTTGACCGATAGAGCAGAAAATTTGTGTCTGGCCTACTATCTAAACGACATCGATTTTAAAACTTGCGTCACTTGACACAAAATTGCCCATATGTATAATAAATTTTACTGTTTATTATAAGAAATACAGAGCGTATACGTAATTTAAATTCATTTTTCATAGAACTTATACGCTTAAGCGTACCTCTATAATTTCACAAAATTCAGTTGAATTTTTCATCTGTTTCTTTAGTATCAATTTAAATGTAAATGATTCAGATATTAAACGGCTGTAAATGTGTTTTATTACATTTACCTATTAACATATTTTAATGATACAAAGACTATTAAATTAAAAGCTATTACAAAATGTCTAATGAAATTTGATTAGTATTCGCTTTACAGACGTGTTTTAGTAATTGTTTTTTTTTTTTTGTAATTCTTGTTAAATTTGTTACTACTTTTGTTAGAGGATTTTATGTTTAGGTTGTTAAGTTGTTAATTTTCATTTTATTGTTTTTTTATGCTTCCTTACTTGTTGAATTAATTACAGTAATTAAAAATTTATATTTAAATTTGTTAACATTTAACTATGCATTAGAAGGGAAACCATTTAAATATTAACTGAAGCAACTATTAAAGCCAAGTAACTTCAACAATCGTTTTTGGATAAGGTGGTAAATAAATGATTATTTTTAAGCAATACTTGATTAATAAATCGGTGGCATTCTAATATACATAAGTAACAAATACGGCAGTTGGTTAATTTATATTTCTAATAATAGTTACTTTCTTGCACACATGTATTATTCTAAATATATGTGCTTAACATAACAGGGAAATAAACAGATTTATTTAGTGTAACTAACAGTTTGTTAAAGATTAAACATTATAATGTTAAATGTTTAATGAGAAATCAATAAAAGCTACTTTTACTACAATTAACTAATTTCCAAACTTTGTTTTCTCTTTTGGTTTCCATCTTAAATAAATGATTCAAGGTTTTTTTCGGTATTTCATTGTTAAATATCTGCAATTAACATTCATTGTGATCTATTTAGAAACATTAAGTAATAAAACTAATGGAATGTAACCTTTAATCTTTTTCTCTTAGTTTTTTCTTTTTTTTATAAAAATAGAATTGTTTTTGTAGGCACTTATAGAAATTTATTGATTAAATATTTAACACTGAATAATTTCTTATTTTGTTGTTTACTTCATTAAAACTTATTGCAGAAAATATTTGCTGAAGTTGTGAAAATAGTTTTTTTTTAATTCATAATTAAGTGTGTATATATGTATGTAAGTGTATATGTATTGGGGTAAGGCCGTTTGCATGAAGGATAACAGGGTGTAGAAAGCTTATAAGATTAGGGTGTTGCCTTTTGTATGAATAAATAAGATAATGATATTTCCACCGAAAAGTAAGTACTTTCTATGATGTCATTAGAGGTAAGAACTTACCACTATTGCTTATAAATAGGGACTTAAATAGGACAATATAGTTAGGTAGTCCCGTAATTTGTTTTGCATAAGAAAACCGATAAAGAAATTCTGTGTTTGTTGGAAAATTCACTTTTGGTTTGGTGCCATCCTAGTATATGTATGTATATGTGAAGGCCTATTATTATAAACCGACTTAATGCGCCTTAAGCGATTATTATAACACAGTTTAAAGCCTTGACTATTTTACCAAGGAAAACATAAAAAAATCTATGTTAAAAGTTGTTAAGCTATTAATTTCCGTCCTTTTTTTTTTCAAAGTATAGGTCACATACATATGTATTTGTTTCCTTTAACGAATAGAATTGCTACCAATAATTCCCCAATTTCACTTAACCTCCCCTCATGTTACATGCTTTCATGTTATTTTCTTTAATACATTTAACAATTCAATTGATTCCCTAGATTTTCCATTCATGCTCATAACAATAAATTATCACTATTTCTATATGAATGTATTTTATAGTTATTTCAAATCTATATTTCCTCTTAAAAAAAATACGTCAGCTGCTTTTATTGATCGTATTAAACTTTAAGTCACAAATGCCAGTAGACAAGAAACGTTTTTTTTTATTTTTATATAAAATTTTATTACACTATTTATCATACACTTAAAATACAAAAAATAAGCGCAGAAAATTGCATTAAATACTTAACATAATGAAAGAAAAGAAAATTCTTTTAATCATAAATTTGCATATTAAATATGAATATTATGATGGCACCAAAATGCTTGTTGGCTCAAAGTTTATGTGTAAAAAGAATTTAATAAAAACTTGTTAATTAAAAAATCATAAATATTGTATCCAATTTTTGCTAAAATATAACTGTTATTGACGGGTGACCGGTGGGCTAGTTGGTAGTGTGCAAGCCTGTCAGTATGGGGGTTGTGGGTTTGATTCCCACTAGAGACTCTGGTCTGCTACACTACAACGGGCGTATGGTCATAGTTACCCTGCTCGGTAAATTAGGTAATAAACAAGTAAAAGTTCTATATTCGACTGTGCCTAATCCTATATACCCTTCACCACAGTGTGTTTAAAAACAGTCAGTACGAATTTTATTACAAAAAAAAAAAAATAATAATAACAGTTGTAAAACGAAAAAGTACCGATTTTGCTTCCCGAAAGTATGTATGTCTGATAGAATTATTGAAGATTCGGATATCGCAGATATCTGTTTTCAACATACACACAGACATAGACGGAGTCTGTCAGAGAATTATATTATATATTAAATTACAAACGAAATAACAAACTTATATATGTATCTGTTCATAATCATCTTCATTTCTTCTTTGGATTCATCCTAATAAGTATGTGTTTATAAGTGCAGATATTCTGCTTACTGACATTGAATATACATATTTAATAAATGCTATAAGCATATCCAGAAACTGAAAATAAGTTCTACATGCTCACATGGCTATTATGAATCTTTGTAAGAACATGATATATTTAGATAATAGATTTTATCAAAGCTTAATAAGGATTATAGAATTTCCATTTAAACAAATAACAAATGTTTTAAATGTTTGCCAAAAAGGGTTTATAAAAAAATATTAGAGTGTTTTTTAATACTTCGAAGAAAGTATATTGTACCTTACACCAGCTATAAGTATTCTCTAAAGTGTTATTACAAAAAATGAGTAAATGTATGTCTTTAATAGTGTATGACATGGTTACATACATACATACATATGTATATAAATTCATATTGTTAAACTTTTTCTATCGCAAATATATACGTATATATAGCCAAAAGAAAGCTGCTAAAACATTGATGTAGCAATTTTCCTATGCTTTTCGAATACAATATCGTATCTACTACAGTTTTTGATTTTATTTAAAGAAAGGATAAAGTTCTTTAAATATTCTGTTGTTTAAAATTCAGTAAAAAATATATATAATCATCTCATCATCATCACTGCATGTGTTTGGTGATTTTGATTAAACAAGAAAGAAAAACAATCAAACAAATAAACAATCTAAGTTATCTTAAACAGAAATATTTGCCTTATAAAAATGTTCTACATTGTACAAACATACATACATACATACATATGTACATAGTTGTTGTTTCGTATCTCAACACATCCACAAACCGATGAAATGAAAAAGAAGAACAAGACAAACAAAAAAATCCAAACTGAGATTTTTTTCTGTTGTTTGAATTTATGACAAGATTTTAAAGTTCGATGTTGCTTCATTTGTAGGCCGGATATTTACAATATATTTAACCTTTTTTGTTTTTGTAGCAACATCAAGGCTAAAGATAAATTATAAAAAATAATCTTTAAGATTTCCTTTTCAATCCACCTACATTAGGCACATGTACAAATGTGTAGAGTAGTAGGTTGTTAGATAATGAAAGATGATCCTATTGCAAAAAGTTATAATAATGAAGTTAGTTTGATTGAAATTTTAAACGTACATATTGTTGTCACTTTAGTATTTGGATTACTTAAAGTATGGACGTTAGTTTATGTACTAGAAAAAACTTTATAGTAATATCGAGGGACTATATTCAATAGTCTCCATTTCAAATAACAAATATTTTCTGGTGAGCAAAAACGGTTTATTTCACTAGTTCGTAAAGAGTTTTTTTTGAATTTTTTCTTTCATATAATTTAAAATGTTGCATTAATAAGTAAGGGGATTCATGAAACACGTGTGCAAACTTGCACATTTGCACACATGGCTATCTGCATTATTACAAAGAAAAAAATTAGTTTAAAATGTTCAGTTCAAATATGCAATCAAATGTATCAGTGTTGTGGAAGTAAAATCCAACACAATTTGTGACAAATTCAATGCAAAATTGAAAATGCACAGATTGCACAGTTTGCGAGGCTTTTGAACGTTTATATGAAAACTCCTAGTTTTTACTTTAGTATTTGGATTACTTTAAGTATGGATGTTACAGCAGGAAAGAGAAAAAGGGTAGTAGAAAAAAAAAAAAAAAAAAAAAAAGAGAGAGAGAGAGAGAGAGAGAGACGATGAGAGAGAGAGAGAGAGATAGAGACGGAGAGAGAGAGAGAGATAGAGAGAGCAGAGACTGAAAGAGAGATAGTAGTAGAATAGAAGAAAGATATAGAGAGACGAGAGAGATAGTATATAGGATATAAATATATATATATATAATAGATATAGAGATATGCCAGATATATATTATATATATATATATATATAGTATATATATATATATATATAATATATATATATATATATATGATATACATATACTATATATATATATATATCTACCTATATATATATAATATATATATATAATATATATATATAGTATATATATATATATTATATTACACCCTAAAGTATACAATCGGGCTCAGAATCCCTTTCTGAGTCGATTTAGTATGCCTGTCTGTGTGTCCATGTAAACCTTGTGCGCACTCTATAGATCGAAATTTTCAAGGCAATTTGATGCAATTGACCAAAGACGAAGCCTATTGAAAATCAGTCCATTATTTAGTATAGCTCCCATACAACCATACCCCCGAATAGGCCTTTTGAGCTCATAAATATCTTAAATGTTTACTTCAAAAATCGGCAAAACTTAGTTTTATATAAGCCTTAATAATACTATTTTCGTAATGATCGGGCCTCATTTTACACTATTGCCCATACAAAGTCGCCTTCAGAAAATGACTTTATGGTTAAAATTCACTTATAAACACGATGATATTCTGCATAAATAACTGATGTAAACGTAAATCCCAAACAAAATTTGAAACAAGTAAGAGTGTTTTATTCGACCATGCCGAATCTTATATACCCACCCATCAAACCGTATGTCGTATATGGAATTCTCCCCTATAAACATTAGGTTGATATTTGAATTGGGACACATCCCTTTCGGATTAACAAAATATTTTCGGATTAACAAATAATTTTTAAAAACAAAATATTTTTGTCCAACTTTTAAACTATGAACATATACATATGGGCGGTAGGGTCAATTGTAAAGTTCGGTGGAGATATATTGGCTTGTAGGAAACTTACTTCTGTATATCGAATTTCTTACTTTCATTTTTAACCCAGTAATGTGCGTTAAAATCATTTCCTGAAGGGGACCTTATATGTGTGTAAGAGTTAATTGTGGACCGATCCTCATAAAATTCGGTAGATAGATTGTTGCTTGTTCTTACAACTTACTTAAATAAAATTTCAGCGCTAGACACGTATTTTTAAGCCAGTATTGGGCGTTAAAGTCAGTTTTGGGAAGGGACCATATATGAGGGGTAGGGTCAATTATGGACCGATTCTCATAAAATTTGGTAGAGAGAACATGGCTCATATAGGACATTTTAATGTCGAATTTCATCGCTATACTCGCATTTTTAAAACAAGTATGGCTGTTAAGGTTGTTTTTCGGGGGGCTATTTGTATGGGGGCTATGCAAAAACGTGCACCATTTTCAATACCATAGAAAATATTTGTGGAAAATTTCAACTCTCCAGTTCTCTCCGTTCGGATTCTATCCTGCTTTCAACAGTCAGACGGACGGACGGACATGGCTAAATCGTCATAGTATCAAAGTAGAAAAGCTGAGACCAAGTGATACGTTTAACCCAGATACCAAAGTATACCTTTCTAACGGATCGGAAATTTTTCTTTTCAAAACCAGAATATTTGGTACATAAATATCAAAAATATTTAAATTTCAAATAAACGGAAACGGTTTTAAATATTTTTATGGACATTTTGTGTAAATTTATGAAAAAAAGTAAAAAACTCAAAAAGTCATAAACCTGTACATAAATTTAAAATTCCGCTTTTTCTAAATTGGGATTTATTGTATAGAAACTATTCTAATTTTTTATAATTTGTTTATGTTCTACAAAAATAATAATTACAAATATTTATTTATGTAAATTATTCAACACTTTGCAAATTACAATTTTTTCCTCACAAAGCAATTTTGCACCTATTACATTCTGTTACAAGCAGCTTAAGTGTCTTTGGCAACAATTGTAAACAACTGATGCACAAAACGATTTTCCCAACCACTTACCTTGCGAGAACTGTATCAGTTTACAAAAAAATTCTCCAAATATAAAATGCCGCAGTAATGTACCCACCAGGGTTACTGGCATACAAAGGACACCCAACAGTATGTCAGAGATGGCAAGGTTAAGTAGGAATACATTTGTAATGGTACGCATACGACGATTCTGTACGAGTGTTGAAATAACCAACAGGTTGCCAACAATGGCGCAAAGTAATATTACACTGTAACACAGAATCAACCATATGGGTACTTCGAATGCATTGCTGCGCGTAGACTGACGTTGTTGGGTGACATTGCTGGAGATGGTGCTGCTACTAGTTGCGGTTGGGAATGTTGTTGATGGTGATAGTAAAAGTGTGGGGGTTGAGTATGTTGCTGCAATTGTAGTATGCGCAGTAATGTTACTTTGGGTCAAGTTCGCAAAGGCCAAATATGCATTGTTGAGTGCAATCGTTGTAACAGTTTCATTGACTGCATAAGACTCGTTGGATATAAGTGCCAAAACAGTTGATTTAATGGGCCACGACGTAAAAGCCGCGTTAAAAGTTAATAACTCCGTGATGAAAACACTATATTTATCACAATATAAAAACGAATTTCTTATTTTGTTTTGAAATATATATTTTTATTTTTTTGGTAAATGCTTGTTTTGTTTTCACTCTATTTAAATTTTGTTTTTTTATTTCTTTTTATTATTTTTTATTTAAATTTTATTTATATAAGCACTTTTCTATATTTTTATTTAATATTTTACTATAAACACTTTGGTTTTATTATTATTTTTATTATTATTATTTTTATTTTTATTTATCGTTGTGTTATCTTACACTTGTCGTTGTAGACTGACATGTGTTGTTTGTGTCGCAGCAGCAAATATTATAAAATCATTCTAAAATAAATAAAGTCAAAAATAGTACAGAGGTGAAAAGGACATCAAATTGCCCTTATAAACAAAACCGCCTTTTTATATTCACCACATTGTGTAGCGCAACATATGTTGTTATATACTCAATGCTGAAATAATATTTAGAAACATGTTATTTTAAACTCCGAAAATTAGTTTTATTATGTATCTATTCTTGTTTATTCCAGTGTATCTAGACAATGTTGCTTGTTATTGTTGCAACCTTTTGTTACAGTTATTCGTCTTAAAAATATTTTATTACGTGATTTATTATAAATACATTATGAAATAACTATAGTCTAAAAAAGTATAGGGTTGAAAAGGATGTCATTTTTTTCCTGTTATTCACAACATTTTGTGGCTCATCGAATGCTGTAAACTTATTGCCTATACAATGTTTATATACATTTTAACTCCAAACAATATATGTATGTATCTATACATAGTAGCATATGTACATAGTTTTTATAACAGTTTTATTTTTCAACAGCATTCTATTGTTTGATTCTGCGTCTTTCCAATGCCACGCGTTTAATAAGGTGTTTTTAATAAGGTGTCCCTATACTAAATTTTTGAAACTTTTTTTTTAATTTTGCTCTGACGAAATATTATATTACGATTCATAATAAACTTCAATGAAATTAAAAAAGTTCAAATGGACAAGTAACAATGCTATGCCGAATTTTATACAAACGGCTTGACAAATCGCTGATTTTCTACAAGACAAAACTTCGTTTTGAGTAAAAAGAAGTTTTATGTTTTATGACATTTTACTACTTTTTAATACGTTTTAAACTTGATTTATAAAATAAAACCTGTTATATAAAGTAGGTGTTAATATTTTTCTCATCTTAACCTAATCTTAATTATCAATTAATATGAAACAGTTTCAATATAGAAAATTTATGGAAAAATGTTTTGTTTTTATTATTTGGGAAATTTCGTGTCAAGTAACCCTACTCAAAAAATCGATTTGGATGAAACTTTCACCAAGGTTAGTACTATTGGATAATAGGCCACACACAAATTAAAAAAAAAATTATTTCAAATTTAAAAAAATTATTTTTTTTGGAAACAATGAAGAAATATCTATCTGAACTCCTTTGGACAAATTTGTATGACCGAAATGTCCAACTTTGACCCCCTTTAAATCCGGCAGTTCTTGACCTATAGAACATTTGTGTCTGTTGAGCCATTAGATACGAAATTGCCCATTTATAAATCTGATTGCGATATTTAAAGCCGCGCCATAGTAATTTAAATATAAAATAATACGCTTTTGAAAAAAGAATATTTAAAATTATTAAGCCATAAAACATAAAGCGTGTCTGTCTTGCAGTCTGCAATTAAACAACGATTAAAAAAAATAATTATTTCAACACCATGCCATAACAAACAGCCAGTTGTAATGTCTGTTTTTTGTTGTAAACTATACAGTACTACAGTGAAAACTGAAAAGGATATTTTTCTGAAATTGGAGTAACTTTTATCTCGCATAACATACAAGAGAGAGCGAAATAACTGGGAACGAACATGGACCTATTCCAACTATTTTCAAATATCTTTTATGTTCTACTACAAACTAAATTTGATCAAATTATTACGAAAGTTTAGATCAGTAAAAATCTTAAAAAAGACTAAAATAATGACATTCTTCAAATAATTGAGCGATATATTGATTAAAATTATCCCCATTCTATTAGTGTCCTAAATAATGACAATAGGTTTACGAAAAATAATAATAACAAATTGATTAGTATAAATGTTAAACTTTATATTGGCCATTAACAATGAGATTGTACATAAATATATATGTTGGGAGGAGAGCTATTTAATTTTAAATAAGCAAATCATACTGTGAGCGACACTAAACACAAAACAGAAACAAGGAAAATACTAACACGGAAGCAAACCAAAACAAAACCGAAGACAAACAAACAAAAAAAAAAAAAAAAACAAAGAAGGGAAAAAAAAACGCCTTGGTATGAATGTCAATGTCAAGTTATAAGCAGAGTGCTTTACAAAACACTGATACTTTATAATAGGTTATGAAAGAAGGAAAGAACATTTGCCACAACAAGTTATCTTTTGGTAGAATATCTGCGTCACACAGTGGTAGAGAAAAGAACCGATAGAGCTGAAAATTTGGCTAACTCTTCAATAGTACTAACCTCGGTGCAAATTTTATCCAAATCAAAAGACATCGCTTTTAAAAGTTGGGTTACTTTACACAAAATTGTCCATATGTATTTCCATATGTATTTCCCTTTTATGCTTTCCAACACCACTGTGCGACATTGCAGTGCTTAAGTATTAGAGAGTATTGTTGCACGGGTTCTATAACAATAATCCTAGCTCAAAGGAGCAGTATGTTTTATATAAAACGAAACAAGAGTTTCCTGCGAACAAAGCAAGAAAGTACAGAAGCATCGAAATAATACTGATATGAAAAAAACATTAACAAGCAGCACATAAATTTCATGTAAACAATGTTTTTATTGTAAATGTGTTGTGTGCACAAATACAAAGACGACAAACAGAACAATCTTCAAAGTATTAACTGGGATTTAAATATAATGTCAAACGTACAGATTTTTCCAACGAGGGTCGGACAATACAACTTCTTCGAATCAATTATACTTAACTAATCAATTATACTTAACTAGGGTAGCGAAGCACATACAAAATTTTGTTTACTTTTATAGAAAATTAAAATTGATTTAAATATTTTTTAATGTTTCAGTTTATCACGTGAATAAATTCACATTCAGGAAGAATCTTGTATTTTTAGTTTCAATCGTTTAGCTTCCACATTATAGAAAATTTCGAAATTACTATTTGAAAAAAGTATGTACTATAAAATACCTCTTATTTAATCTGTTGACACCATTCTGGATCTCGGAATTTTGCTGGATGCAAAATTGACTTTTGTTCAACATATAACAATTATTGTTAATAAAGCCCGTAGCATTTTAGCCTTCATTAAACGATGGTCAAAAGAATTTAATGATCCATTTATAACTAAACGACTATTTGCTTCTCTTGTACGGCCGATATTGGAATATGGATCAGTCGTATGGGACCCGTATTACAATGTGCATATTGATCATATTGAATCTGTGCAAAAACAATTTTTATTATTTTGCTTAAAGAGCATATATGGGAACTATTCTGAACTGCCACCGTATGCAGCAAGACTTGCTTTGATAAATCTACCAACACTGAAAAGTCGCAGGACAATGCTTAATGTGTCATTTATGATAAATCTTCTAAATGGAACTGTATGTTCTGAATTTCTATTAAGTAAAATTTCTTTAAATGTTCCTCAACGTCAATTACGATTTAATAATCCATTATACGTCAAAACGTTTCGAACAAATTTCGCTATGGCAGATCCTTTTAGAAAGTTATGTTGCTGTTTTAACGAAATGTTTAACTTTGTTGATTTTTCTTTAAATGTTGAAGTTATAAAAAGAAATATATTATATAATCTAAATAATTAACGTTATTCTATGTTTAAATTTAAATAATTTTATAAATTGTTAAATAGTCTGTAAGGAATATTTCCATAGACTAAAATAAATAAATAAAAAAAAAAAAAAGTTTTATGTTTCTGTGTTCAATATTATTGACAATTCAAAAAACATAATTTGATGAATAAAAAAGCACCAAAAGTCCCATTCAGTAGATTCTCATAAACTAAGGTCCCTATATTTTAAATTTTATATTTCTATTTTCAATATCGTAAAAATATCAAAAAGTACCATCGGAAAAACGAAAAAGTACAAAAATCTCTTTTAATAAATTCCCATTTAATAAGGATGTGTTCCGGTTAACCATTATAAAGAAACCAAAAGGTATCATTTGAAGAATGGAAAATTACCAAAGAGTACCCACTTATAGAATATTATTCAGTCAAGACCGTGTATGTTAAAATTAATGCTCCTAGATGGAATATTTTAGAAAATTCAAAAAGTATTAAAAAGATCTCTCTTAAAGAATCTTTTTTAATGAGGACCGTGTATGTTGAATAATCACGTGTTTTGAATTCATATCATAGAACATACAGAGTATCATTTGAAGAATGAAAAAGTACCAAAAGTGGAATAAATACCTTAGTGGAAAGTACTAATAAAAATAGTACAATTTTTCCCCTTTTTGGCTTAGAAATATACTTTTTACAAAATGTTCCGTATTTAAAACTATATATCACAGATAAAACTCAAACTATTCAAATCTGCTTTCATTTGTTCCAGAAAAATTGTGCTTTCAAAAAGGTACCAAACAATTTATTCGAATTTGGCCCTATATAGGCCTTAGTACTCGAATTCCAAAATAATATACCAATTGCTTATTTTGTGTGAGTAAATAAACAACGTTTTCAAATTTTATAAAAATTGGCTCAATGAGTTTGAATAAAATTTAATTTCCCGTTTTTGCCCTTTTTGGTGCTTTTTTTCCCCAGTGAAATAGCAAACATTTTTTTCAATAAATAAACAAAATAACAAAAATGTTATTTTGTTTATTAGTTAAAAAGTTTTAAAGACCAAAAAAGGTACCAAAATCACCTTTGTTACACATTTTCACCCCTTAAAGGTACGAATTTCAAAAAAGTACCAGATGACCTATCTGCTTATTTTAAGAGTAGATACAGAGGCATTTAAAATTTTTCTTGTATTACTAATATTAAGTATGATAATTAAAAAAACCTGTTTTACCCATTTTTTCCCTTTTACCATGTTTTACCCCTAAATGTACAAATTTCCAAAAATCCTCCTTAGTGGATCTACATAACTAAAAACACTGTCAAAATCTCATGATTCTAGGTTCAGCCGTTTGGGCCGTGCGATGATGAATCAGTCAGTTAGTAACGCTACTCTTTTATATATAGATTATTATTTACAATTTAAATATATTTACATTCTCAATTAAAAAATAAAGATCATCGGAATTTTCTTTAATTCTCTCTCACCCCTAGTATAAATATTTTTTTGTCAAAATTATTATTTGTTTGCACGATGGCAAACAATAATTTTAGCCTTTGTGTATTATCGTGTGTGTGAGTTGGTAATTTTCTTTAAATGTATATTTACAACTTGTGAATAATGGCTGTTGTAATATAGGTCTTTTGACAAAAAATTCGAAATTATATTTGCCATATAGCTTTGCTGAATAACCAAGTACAATCATCTCTTAGTAAAGGAAATATCTCGTGTAAACGTTAAAAATATATAAAAAGAGCTGAATGTAATAATAATATTTAATTATTTGGAAAACAAAAAATAATTATCTTACTAAAATTCCAAAAATGTGAAAACTTTTAACCACACTTTCTTTTGAAGAAAAATATGCACATTTTTTCTTTTAAATGCACAAACAAATGACAATTGAATTGACAAAAACCAAGAAAATTGTTACGAATATCTCACGGACATTTTGAAATATTTTTCATTTGAATAAAAGCAGCTTGAGGATAAATTCAAAACATAAATGAATTATGTCTGTTCAAGACGATTGTGACAGCAATTAGAGAATAAATCATAATCTAAATTAAAAAAGAACACGACAAAGCAATTAAAATTTAGGTCAAATGAATTGTGTTTTTAAATAAATCACTATATCTTTTACTAGATTTAGTTAATTGACTACTTTAAGGTTTCGAAAGTGTTACAAGATTTTAAATTGAGGACAAGTTAAAGATGACTATTACATACTTAACACTCGAAGTTTAAGCAATTATCAATAAAACTGAACTTTGTATCCTTTTTTAAAGTAAAATATAATTTAGATTATGTATCATTATAACATAATTTTATAAGAATGTGTTTAACTTTGCAAAAAAATTATCAGATTTAAAAATAAAAATGTTTATACAGGTATGAAACGTGAAAATAAAAACACGAAAAAAAATTAATATACCTATCTACCTACACATGTATGTATATTTTCACACTTGTTTCAAGTAGGTATTATCTTCGAATTTTGTATTTTTATTATCTTTTAAATCTTTGTAGATTTCACAATATTCCATTCAAATGATTGCTTGACTTCTATCGACTGATAGAAATACTTAAATCATGTTTTTAACCACATTAATCTCATTCTCTTTGAGGCATTTACATTTATCACATGTGAAGAACAAAACAATGTTAACTATTGTCTCTATAGTGTTTTTGTTTGTATTTTTATCTGGAAATCTATTAAAGAAATCTTAAAGCTTTTTTCTGACATTTGAAATTTTTATATTTATGCCCTATACCACTTTAGTGGAGTTTATTGGGTTTGTGCTGTTGTATGTAACGCCTACATATATCTTAAAACGTACTAATAGGCTCATAATCATTTGGTTTTTCGGTTAAAGATCTTAGCGATAAAGAGAAAGACGAACGAAAATGAGAAAATAGAATTGTTGGGTAGGACTCCCCCCAGGGGCATGTTACCTTGTTGAAATCTTTATTTTATTGTTATTGCAATATCGCGGGGAAAAGAGGTGCTATCAATACCTCTAGTCTGCCGGGACTATAAACTGGTGATGATCAAATGTATCCTCCGACTTTCCTTGGAATGATTTGACATGGGGTCGAACCAAAGCACCAGATAATCTGGTACTATGGGTGGTCAGTTGCCGCAGGACTTGTCCTTGCTGGTCAACTGGTTGATGTTCCTTCGAGATCCACGTAGTGGCTGTGGTTTAAACCCAAATTCACATATGTGTGGATTCTCTCTTCGGTCACTATCACTGGGTGACAGAGCAACTTATGCTGGATTCCTGAAGCCGTTGAGTATCTCTTACTCTTTGCGTAGTAGGGCGCCGGTATAGGTTGGGGAATTCTTAGGTTGAAACTTGGTAGTTGCCTGTCATGGTCTGGTTTGAGAATGGAACTGGAAATACGATCGGGAAATACTCCTATGCTCTACTTGGAGACTAGTACTGATTTAGTAGACCTTTTACTTCAGGGAAGGTCTCGGTGCTATTGCCATCTGTTGCTGTTGACTTATGGTTGAGACCTGCCATTTAACTTGTCGGGCCAATTATTGGGTTCGAATTGATTTTTGAAATTCCTACATCCTTTGTCACATTACCTGACATACAGAGGGATCCTGATATATTGGCTGGGTATTTCGGACTACCAAATACCTGCGTCTCTAGCAGTGTGGATGCGCGGTTAAGGAATGCACTAGAATTGATAATTAGTTAAATAATGTAATCTTTCATGACATCTAAAGAGTGGTGACCTTCCGGTATACAGGAAGATTGATTTCACCTGAAGTTGGGATTTTCTCCTCTTCTATTGACTTTACATCAGTGATTGCTTTTTTTCTCGTCGGGGTTTGCATTGGGATTGACCCCATTCTGCCTATCATTCCGCTAGGGTGCTACTATGGCAAGATATTAGATAGCTCGAGTACCTTAGCAAAGTGCTTGTACATGGACCAGCACAGCCATGTACAAAAATTGCCACCTGAGTGCTTCATAGAAGTGTTCAGGGGCGCGTGGTAGGCCGTCCCAAGTGTACCCAGTAGATGAAAGGCAGTCAAGGTAGGTGTTCACGTTCAGCACTTAGACATCTTGTTGGCTAGGACATTTATGAGGTAGCACACAATTCGGCGAATCTTGGCCTAATAAGTAGCCGAAATTATATTATAATATTATTTGAGTTATTACTGACATTATTCTGTTAGAAATTTTGTAAGTAAGGAATACTATAGGACCTAACTATATACTGGATTTTCCGCTATAGGGTATACATATAGTCGGGTACTACTTGTTGTGTTTGGAATTCTTTCGCTTTTACATTACATTTTTATTTCCTAGAAATTTTATGTTGGCTGGATTTATTAAAATTTTCGCTTGCTTTAATTTAGAAGAAACATGTTTTCCCTCTGTATGAGTTTATGTTTTTTAACCTCATTCCTAAATGTCAAAGGCTGAACAATTCATACTTTTGTGGTATATTATGACAGGTATTAAGGCGTGTAAATAAATTTCAATATTTACAATTTGTTTAAAAAAAGTTTTAAGGGCATTCAACTTTTTGTATTTATTTAATCCCTTTAGAAATAAGGAAAATATAAATTTTTATGATAGAAAATAAAAAAAATAAAATTGTGTATATTTTATCTTTCACAACATTTCATATTCAAACAAAATCAAGATTTCACGAGAATTTAAAAATGTGGTGTACAAGTGTTTAGTTCGTTTCAAATTTGGTTTTAAAAGAAATTTGGCAAAAGATGAAGTAAATTTTGTCAGTACCTAGGATTGTGATTTTAATGAATATACAAATTAATTTTCAATCTTTTAAATTGTATCCTTTAAATGTTATGTGTTTTACATTTTGAGTTAAAAACTTTTAATAAATTTTAATAAAAATCACAAACTTATTGTGCTCCCTCAATTAAGATTATAAAAAATGTCAAAATATCCTCTAGTTATTCAAACAATTACCAACATTTTTTAAACAAAAACTTTTTGTTTTTCGGTTTTTTTGTTGCACTCCCTCAAAGGGTATAAGTTTGTGAAGATTGTTTTCTTATTTGACAAAAAGTTGCCAGACTTATTTTTTTTAAATAATCATATAATGATTGAACAATTTTCATAGGCTAGAATTAACATTTTGTTTATTAAGAAGTCAAATGAAAGAAAATGTTTTAAAATTGCCATTATTTTAAATTAAAAATTGTACTGAAATTTTTGGCAAAGATCTTTTCAGAAAGAGGGCAACATTGGTTAAGTACAAATAGAACAAATAGAAACTCAAGATTTATTTTTATTATTTAATGGCCTCTTATAAGAAAATTAAAATAATGAACATCAATTGTCTTTGACAGAAGAAAAAGTTTTGTGTGAAATACAAGACAAAATATGCGTACAATACCAAAGATAAAGTTTTTAAAGTCTAGTTTGGTAAAGTATTTTACAAAAAAATTTAGAAAAGTAACAAAAAAGACTAGAAGAGAAAAGAACGTCACGTGCTTAGAAAAATGTCTTGAATGATTGACAACATCATAAATTGACAATTTATTATTGTTTGTTTAAAGATTTTCAACCAAAAGTACAAATTAAAAAAAATGTTTTTTCAAATTTTAAGAGTTAACAAAAAGCAGACAAATCATAGACAAAATTAAATCAATAGATGTCTGAAAGCATTATCTTCTTTTAAGCTGTTCACATTATAAATGGTACCACACTTTTACATTGTTTCAAAACATTTAGTTAAAATAAATCAAGTTAATGTCCCACATTTGGAACATATCCTTTAGTTTAGTATGTTTTAAACAAAACATTTACATCTCGAAATTTGAGAGGTTTTGCATAAAAAACCTAATGTTTGTTAACTAAGCCATCTTTCAATTGTATATTTAGGGGACGCCAGAAGTGGCAAAATATTATTTCTCTTATGGTTATTGAAATAAATATATAAACAAAATAAAGTTTTTATCCTTTGGGTTTTCCCCTTGTTATCGAAGACAGTCATTAAAAACCAAGATAAAAAGGTTATAAAGGCAAACAAAGTAACCTTTTTTCATATTATTTTACTTATTTTTATTTGGATTTAAGATTTTGTATACTTTTAGCCATTTAGTAGTTAAAATAACATTTATTATGATGATGATTATGGTACTACAATGAAGACAGTATCGTTGTGTTGTCCCTAATTGAAAATGTTACTAAAAGATGTTTGAAAAAATTTGGGATTAAAAATTACTTTTCTGCCACTTTCTTCAAAACGTATATGGTAGAATTCCACAAAATTTAACAAACTTATATCAGCAAACATCAGGCTTATTTTGGGAACTTAAACGTATGCAACTACGAATTTATAACAATATTTCGACCAATAGGTTAAACTATAAAACCAGACCGTAATATTTAAACTCCCAAAATCTAACATTACTCAGATTTTGATGGATTGTACCATATGTTTTTACTGATTAATAATAAAAATAAGCCTTTTATATTTTGGGACACTTAATTGCATTTTATCGAAATGTTGTTTCTGGTCCTTTTTTAATTTAGCTGTTTTAGAGAAAAATTTTCATTTAGGTTAATCTATTAAGGGATTTTATGAAATTTAAGCAGCTTTAAATGGTATCATTTATAGAAATTAAAAGTATTTAGACTGTTTATTTTAGAAGTTTTAATTATCCAATTTTCAACATCAAATCAACAATAACTTCGATAATATGGGTCCAAATTATCAAGTGACGTTATTAATATTTAGTTAGTTAGTTAGTTAGTTAGTTAGTTAGTTAGTTAGTTAGTTAGTTAGTTAGTTAGTTAGTTAGTTAGTTAGTTAGTTAGTTAGTTAGTTAGTTAGTTAGTTAGTTAGTTAGTTAGTTAGTTAGTTAGTTAGTTAGTTAGTTAGTTAGTTAGTTAGTTAGTTAGTTAGTTAGTTAGTTAGTTACTAAGTTAGTTAGTTAGTTAGTTAGGATGCGTGTAAATCAAATCCGAAGAAATTTGGCCTCTGTTGGGGGCATGTTTTCCAGTGCCTCCGGTGTGAATACAACTCACCACCTCCGGTCTACCAAACTAGAACACTAACTCAAACCATAAAACTAGTCGTCATAACGGAGTTAATGATTAAAAATATTTTTTTTTTTCAGTAATAACCAAAATTTCTAAAAATCGAGCTTTTAATTTAAAATTATGTAATCGACTGTAATATTTCCCAAAAGTCAAATTTCTTATAAAAAGACGATATTAGACGTTACACCTAAACTGTAAAAACAAATCGCTTTTTTTGGAATTGCCAATATTTTCCATGAAATATTATTTTTTTGCTTATTATTTAGTCAATAGATTAATTACCGGTGCATAGAGGGTGGTATTGAGATCAATTTTATTGAATTTTAAATTTTCGCAGTATTTTGAAAATTTAAAAAAATCAAACATTATCTCATACCTCATAATAACAACGATAGTAAGATATTGATTTATATTTTCTTTGCTGAAATTGTCTTAGAAAAATATTTACTTTTACGGACAGCCAAAGGGCAATTTTAGGTAGAACTTCACTTACTCATTAACGATTTTAAACAAAGAATTGTACTTAATTCCAATAACAATTTTAATGACATAAAATAAATAACAACAGAATGAGCATAATTGAAAATATTAATAATGTTTCGTTTTAGAGAACTCGTCAATAAATAGTTTTATGTTCGCATTAAAGTATAAATCTAATAAATCATTATTGTTAATAATCGAAAAATGCCATTTAGATATTGCAAATGAAAACTACAATACAAGCGAAAACAAAGAAACTATTAACCATTTCTAAAAAGTTAATAAAAGATTTAATCCAGTAATAAGAGACAAATACTAATTGACAGCTGTCAAATGAAAATGACATACATATACTGAATGTTTTCATTAAACTAAAAAGCAACAAAAAGAAAACTAAAAAAAGCAATACCCTAAGGAATCAAATTTAAATGGGTGTATATAAAATGAAAGTTTTTACTAAATATTAGTGTGTTTTTAGCAATTTGTTTTAAATTCTTTGAAAATATTTATTTAATCACAAGTTTTTTGTTTCGTTATATTTTATTATTAGTAGGAAAAATATAACATAACATATGTTTCCGATTGTCACAAACATGTCTTAAGTTTATAAGTTTCGCAAGAAGAAAAAAGCACAAAAATTTATAAGTTTCGCAAGAAGAAAACAGCACAAAAATTGCCAATATTTACCTTTATTTATAAAAAGTGTGTAATAAACAAGTAAATTTTAGGAAATTATCTATTGCATTAAACAAAAAAAAAAAAAAAAAAGATAAAATTTACATTAAATGGTGCTTATTAGGTTTAACATACATAATTTTCAATAACCCCCCTATTAAATTGCTTTTCACAAATATGTCTACATGAATATGCACTCAATTCGGTATTCACAGTTGTATGATTTGAAATCGCTAAAGAGTGATTTGTGTCAATATCTTAACTTTTCGTTTTATTTAAGCAGACACTTTAAGAGTTCTTTGTTAAAAGTAAATAAACAATGATTTCAGCAAATTGAATTTGAACAAGTTATTGAATCAATTAAAGTTCTTGTTTACCTTAAAGTTTAATTTTCTTCTACAATAAATTAATAAAAATATGTTATTTCTACGCACAATGTTAAGTCTTTAAAATAATTTAACCATAGCTACTAAATAAAATAATAAATTTATTTTGAAATTTTCTAAAAATATCAAAAGAATTGTATTAATTTAATTTTGTTTGTCTGTTTAAATTGCCTGAAGGTCATAAAACAAATTAGTTATCCATTGAAGGATGTGTTATTCATTAAAAGCAGAGAATATAATCAATTGAATTGAATTTTATGAAGATGTTTTTGCAAAGTATTTAATTTTCTCAGAAAAAAATATTGTGTATATTGATATTGATTGTGACAATATGTTTTAAGCTGTTTACTTCATATTCGTCTCAAATATAGATTTTAATTCATATAAAATTGCATTGTTGAGAAGCAAATAGCTTAAATCCTGTGATCTGTTTAGAAGTTAGTTAAAAAATATTAAAATATCATAAACTATTTAAAGTTTTTCTTAACCCTTTTACGTACAAAACCAAACTGCTGGACTTTTTATGGATATAACTTCATCACATACTTTATTTTGACATATATCGATCATTTTTGATGAAAAAGGAAAAAGTGTTATTAAAGGATATCGCAGGATAGTATCACAACTGTAGCTGTGAACTCAAAATTACGCTCCAAATCGAGAAAAATGTAAAAAAAAAACTTGGGACACCGGTGTCCCGTATACGTGAAAGAGTTAAAAGAGTTAAAGAGTTTTATGTCATGACAGCATCAGACAGACAGACAGACAGACAGACAGACAGACAGACAGACAGACAGACAGATAGACAGATAGACAGACAGATAGACAGATAGACAGATAGACAGACAGATAGACAGACAGATAGACAGACAGATAGACAGACAGATAGACAGACAGATAGACAGACAGATAGACAGACAGATAGACAGACAGACAGACAGACAGACAGACAGACAGACAAACAAACCGTCTGTGTGTCCATCTAAACCTTCTGCGCTCGCAATTTTCAAGATAATTTGATTAAATTTGGCACATACTTTTGAACCGAGGATGAAGCCTGTTGAAAATGGTTAAAATCGGTCCATTATTTCGCATATTCCCCTTCAGAAAATTACTTGATGGTCAAAATTCCCTTATAAACACGATGATATTCTGCATAAATCCCTGTACCAAAATTTATAAGGATGGACCCGTATTAACCCCATGCCCCCATATAACTCCACTTATAAAAAATTATTTTCTTTTTGTCAACAAATTGTTTTATATTTATTATTATTGCTTTATTATTAAAAAAAATAATCAACATTGGTAACATAGTCACTGGTATAGTGTATTATATGGTCGACCATGTCCGACTGTAAATTCTTACTTTTTTTATTTCAAAACAGCCACTATTGTAATCATCAGTGCGTATGAGTTATTTGAATATGCAAATATTACTTATACGCTCTAGTACTTGTATAACACAAGGTTATATAAAACGTAGCATAGGGCTTCTTCTTGATGTCAAATTGTTTGACAGCTAATTAAAAATAGCATAATTATGTTTCCAAAAATATGAAGAAGTTTTCAGTACAACAAATATATTCATGCAGTTTATTTGTGATATTTATACCTAGCAAAAGTTCAACGAACTTTATATATTTCTTGGCACTGAAGTGTCAAATACAGAAAATTATGTAAATTACTTAAAGATTACATTTAATTTTTATCCAAAATTTTTCAAGAATTAAAAAGTGAATATGAATCATTACTTTTATGTTTGTATATTAAATAAAATAACTGCCGAATTAAATAAATAAAGATAAAATCGTATAAACTGCTTATAAAACTAACTTACTAACATACTTAAATTTTGTCTTTTTATAAATCAACAGAAACATTTCAATGTCATTTAAGTTTAAATTTTGATTGTATGGGTATTCCCTAAATATTTACACATTGAAAGAACAAATTTTTGTAAAACTTAAAATTTATTTAACATGAATATTGTGATAATTTTGTAACAATAACTCTCTAAGGGACTGTCTAAATGAATCAATAAGAGTCAGACGGATTTCCAGACGAAAGGCGTCAGTTTCCTTTTAAATCTTTATATAATTAGATTTGTGCTTATCTATATGTGCATACATATGTAGTATATTGTCCTACCATAAATGTGTCCTTTATAAATAAAAATATGAACCTTTACGTTTTTTTGCTTCCTTTTACTGAATTTGACAGAATAGTTAACAATGTTATCGTACTTAAATAACATTCTATGTATTTGTCTGCATGAGTGTATTTTCAGTGGAAAAATTATATCCAACATCATATATGTATATTAGGGTGGTTCCAAAATTAAATTTTCTGATGTTCTAGTTGGAAATTAATTATGTTCCTATTTCTTGATCAAAATAAAACTTGATTTGCATAAATTTAAATTTAAAGTAAAAATTTCCAAATAAACTTTCAATCTTCTTGAACTACTTAGCACAATAATTTTTATAGGATATTGAACAATTAAAAAAAATCCATTTTATACATTGTCCAGCTAAAGGGCCTTTCAGACGATTACACTTTACGTACGACAAGTCTAATGAAAAAGTAA
Source organism: Lucilia sericata (assembly GCF_015586225.1). Classification (NCBI taxonomy): domain Eukaryota; kingdom Metazoa; phylum Arthropoda; class Insecta; order Diptera; family Calliphoridae; genus Lucilia; species Lucilia sericata. The sequence goes on from NW_023994232.1 coordinate 29,387, forward strand.
AATGAAATTCCATCCGAATGACAAAAAAAGGGAATAAAAGTCGTATGATTTACATTTTTCGTTATTGTTATTGGTATAAAACAATAACAAAGTAAGATGGAAACAGCTGTTTCATTTTTTTTGTATGTGTTTACATAAAAATACTTCCCTGATTTAATGCGACTTGCTTGCTTTTGAATCATGGCAAAAAATGAAGAGAGCCATACGAATGCCAAATTTTCCATCCGTTTTTTCTCTCAATATGTGATGGTTTCATTACATATTGCGTTTGGACGATCCCGTCCGTTCTCTTCTACACAAAATTGATTGACAGATTATATTACTAGTGTGCTCGTGTGAAGGGGGCTTAACTAATTATTGAACTCAAGATAAAAATCTTATATCTTTAAATTAACTAAAATTTTCCCTACAAACGGGGACACCCTAATGTATGTATATCATATAAATATGAAATTCCAGGAAATCGCCAAGTATGATACAACAAAAACTTTGTCATCACTTTTGACATTTATATTTACGCCTACAGAGTGTTGTATATTTTTTTAAAGGAGTATTTGAAAAATAATTTTCTCATACTGTTCTATTCAAAGAGTACAATATGTGGGAAAAAAAACTCATTCCATTAGAAACTTTTTAACACTTGAAATGTAAACTTTTGCTGGGTACAATTATGTAGCTTCAAAACATTATACATTTTCAAAGAAGATAGAAAAAAAGAGCCAAAAATTTCGTTTGTATAAAAAGAAAATAGTTGCATTGTGATAAGCAATTTGTGTTCTTTTCGTATATTTTTTGAATTTTTTTAGCGTTTTTTGTACATTTCAATATTTTTATTAATAGAAAATGTATGACATTTTAATATTGACATCATAAATATTGCATTAAGTGTTTTTATTCCTTTGAGATAAATAAGAAAAAATAATACATTTTCGAATTTGAATAAACATGCTCTTTTAAAAACTGTTATAGCTTTTGATAAAGAGTATATTTTTATACCCTCCACCACCATCAGTGGTGATAGAGGGTATATATAACTTTGTCATTCCGTGTGTAACACCAAGAAATATTCATCTGAGACCCAACAAAGTATATATATTCTGGGTCCTTATCAAATTCTGAGTCGATCTAGCTATGTCCGTCTGTCCGTCTGTCCGTCTGTCCGTCTGTCCGTCTGTCCGTCTGTCCGTCTGTCTGTGTAAAACACGCTCACGATAAAACGAAGCAATAGAGCTTAACCAAATTCACCCAAAATGTTCTTCATTTTCCTAAGTTGTTTGGTATTGCAAATGGGCAAAATCGGTTCACACCGGGAAAAGTTATGAATCAAAATTTAAAACAACCTCGGAAAAAAATAAGCATTTTTTACACATTCTGATGTAGTTTTCTCGAAAACTATGCAAGATAATTCCATGGAAATCACCATACATTCGTTTCTGCACAAGATCTTGATCCCTGCTGAAAATTGCCAGAATCGGTCCACAATTTCATATACCTCCCATACAAAAGTACATATTCCCGGAAAATGGGTTTTTTGTTAATAACTTCCGCCACAATGTCGATATCTTCACAAAATTTTACAAATTAAAATCCTATATCAATAGAATTCTTCCAGAGGAAAAATTTTATGGATCGGTCCATAATTGGACATAGCTCCCATACAAGGTCCCCTCCCGAAAATCACTTAAACGCGCATAACTCATTACTAAATTAAGATATCCAAATAAAATTTGGTATAAGTATTGCCCATATGCATAGAAATATTACTGTGAAATTTTTTTCCGATCGGTCCATAATTGGTCATAGCTCCCATACAAGGTCCCCTCCCGAAAATCACTTAAACTCGCATAACTCATTACTAAATTAAGATATCCATATAAAATTTGGTACAAATATTACTCATATGCACAGAAATATTGTTGTGAAATTTTTTCCCGATCCGTCCATAATTGATCATAGCTCCCATACAAGGTCCCCTCCCGAAAATCACTTAAACGCGCATAACTCATTACTAAATTAAGATATCCAAATAAAATTTGGTATAAGTATTGCCCATATGCACAGAAATATTACCGTGAAATTTTTTTCCGATCGGTCCATAATTGGTCATAGCTCCCATACAAGGTCACCTCCCGAAAATCACTTAAACGCGCATAACTCAGTACTATATTAAGATATCCATATAAAATTTGGTATAAGTATTGCCCATATGCATAGAAATATTGCTGTGAAATTTTTTTCCGATCGGTCCATAATTGGTCATAGCTCCCATACAAGGTCCCCTCCCGAAAATCACTTAAACGCGCTTAACTCATAACTAAATTAAGATATCCATATAAAATTTTGTACAAATATTACTCATATGCACAGAAATATTGTTGTGAAATTTTTTTCCGATCCGTCCATAATTGATCATAGCTCCCATACAAGGTCCCCTCCCGAAAATCACTTAAACTCGCATAACTCATTACTAAATTAAGATATCCAAATAAAATTTGGTACAAGTATTGCCCATATACATAGAAATATTACTGTGAAATTTTTTTCCGATCGGTCCATAATTGGTCATAGCTCCCATACAAGGTCACCTCCCGAAAATCACTTAAACGCGCATAACTCAGTACTATATTAAGATATCCATATAAAATTTGGTATAAGTATTGCCCATATGCATAGAAATATTACTGTGAAATTTTTTTCCGATCGGTCCATAATTGGTCATAGCTCCAATACAAGGTCCCCTCCCGAAAATCACTTAAACGCGCTTAACTCATAACGAAATTAAGATATCCATATAAAATTTGGTACAAATATTACTCATATGCACAGAAATATTACTGTGAAATTTTTTTCCGATCGGTCCATAATTGGTCATAGCTCCCATACAAGGTCCCCTCCCGAAAATCACTTAAACGCGCATAACTCATTACGTAATTAAGATACCCATATGGTACAAATATTACTCATATGCACAGAAATATTACAGATAATTTTTTTTCCGATCGGTCCATAACTGGTCATAGCTCCCATACAAGGTCCCCTCCCGAAAATCACTTAAACGCACATAACTCATTACTAAATTAAGATATCCATATAAAGTTTGGCAAAAATATTGCTCATATTAAAGGCACATAACTCATTACCAAATAATGATATAAATAAATACTATTTTTGTTCATAAATACTATTTTGTAATGCAAAAAGCACTTAATGCTATTTCAAAAATTTTTCACGATCGGTCTATATTTTGTCATATCTCTCATACTAGGTCCTGCCCCTAAAAGCGCTTTAACCGTATTTAACTATTTGCATTATCAATTTGTGTAGAACAAAATTATATATATGTTTTTTTTTAAATCCTTAAATCTTTCACACACATGCATACATGCAAATACGAGATATCGCTAAAGCATATCTTAGGGCGCTATAAAAATTTAAATGAAAGTGGCGTTTCTAATGTTCAATAAATCTTGGAATTGTAGTAGATTTAAGCTGTTTAAATCTTGGGATTTTTCTATTTAAGACATGAGAAAACTTATTTCTACAAATATTTTATTAATTAGAAATGTATTAATACAAAAGTTGCTGGTGGAGGGTATTTAAGATTCGGCTCAGCCGAATATAGCACTTTAACTTGTTCTAACATTGAATGGCTCGAGTGTTTCGCTGGTTATGATTTCCTCCTCGACCTAGACCTTCTTTAGTTTTTGTACTTCTTTCGCTTTTTTTTTATTCCCAGTTCTTGCACATTTATCATTCATCATGATTATTTGGAGGGTAAATGAGCGATACAAAAATAAGCCCATGTCTTATTGTACGTTTGTGAAGATACGAGGGTTGATATATTATTTATATATCAAATAAATTTTATATTTAATTCTTAATTATTTTTTCATGTTAATTGATTGTCAATATATTTGTTAATATTTTTAAGGGGTGAGTTTCCAGAAGAGGCTCCGGTCTGTATAGTTGTGATTTCTGTTTAATTTAAACAACCTTCGCAAGTACTTGAACATGTTGTATAAATTGAACAATTGCAAATAATGTATAAAGGCCCAAGGTAATATGTTTCTTTTATGTTTGTATTGAATTTAAAGATTTGTAAAACGCTATACACTTTATGATCATTTGAGTAGAGTAAACGTCAAATTAATAATGACACTCATTAGCGTAACCAAAAACTATAATACAAATTTTAAAGAAAAAATTTACTTTTAAGGTCAAATAATACATATCTTTAAGTAAAGATTTTAAAATTAATACTTTTTTGCTTTTAATTTAATATAAACTTAAAAAAGCAATTTTCATAGGATCTTTAGATCCTATGAACCAAAATTAAGTTCTCGTTTTTCTGTATCAATTTCAAATTTTGATAGTGTAATTAAATTGGAACTATTCAAATTACAAATCTCATTTAATCCGTAATATAAAATTAACATAAATTACGTGTCCTTATAATTTGGCGATCACTTTATATATGAATTTCATTAAGTATACAGATGTGTAATAATCACACATTTGCATAGTTCTTTATATTATTCTTCTTTATGTCTTTTGTAAATTTTATCATAATATTTCACATGTATTCCCTCGTTTTATTTGCATTTCATTTGTGGCAAATGAACGTAATAATTATATATTAAATCTTCATATAAATAATTCCATCACAAATTCTTAAATATGGAAATGTTGTACATTAATGAAAATTAAATGGCAGTGAACAAAGTCTAAGTAATTTATTATTTTTTTAACATTTTATATATAGTTACAAATTTTAAAATATTTTAATATAAATATGGGGAATTTCATGTCAAGTTACCCAACTCAAAAAATCGATTTTGACGAAATTTTCACTAAGGTTAGTGCTATTGGATAGTAGGTCAGACACAAATTTTCAGCTCTATCGGTTAGGAATTAACGGACTTTGAGGGTTATATAACTACGTCAAATACGTATTGTATGGGGGCTAGGTGAAATATTGGACCGATTTCAACCATTTTCAATAGGCATCATCCTTTTACAAACTCGTATGGTCTAAATTTCATCAAAATATTTAGAAAATTGTGGCCTGTAGCTTTACATGGACAGACAGCCGGACAGACGGACGGACATGTCTTAATCGACTCAGAACGGAGTCGATCGGTATATTTTAAGCTAGGTGTAGGACCAACATTTTTGTGCGTTACAAACATCAGCACAAACGCATAATACCCCCCACAAAGTGAAAACTAAATACATATGTTTTTTGTGACTTTGTTTAATTATATAAAAAAAATGTTCACACTTTCAACTAATTAATTTAACACAACAAAATGTAATATTTTCTAAAATTGTCTCACTTAAACATAGTAGATAATTTATTCAGATTTATCATACTTGTTCACGCAATGATTTTGTAGCCTATAAGTAGACAACAGTTCAGTAATTTTTTATTATTTGACATTAAGTGGCAGACACAGTAAACATAAATTATAATAGCGTTTGTGTGACAGTGTAAAGGTTTTTTCTCAGAAATTTCTTAAATGATACTTTATCAATTTAACGACTTATTGTTGATGACTCAAATTAATAATTTGTGTCAACAAGAATGAAAAAAAAGAACGTAATTAATCTAAATCTAAAGTAGACTGGGTTAGACATTTTTACAAACGCAAATACATACATATTTTGTAATAATATATTAATTAAAAAAATAATTAAATAATTAATAATTAAAAAAAATAATTTTTTGGGATATTGAGCCAAATATGAACTAGTTCTCACAGACACACATTAAACTTATTAGTAACGAATTTTATCGCACTTTTAAGCAATGGAAAGGAAATGTATTTTTATATAGTTTAGAGTGTGATTTCTGGGTAGTTGAAACAATTGTAGAATAAATGATTAGTAACATTGTTGTCAAAAATAATGATTTTCATTTCAGATACATAATGATAAACAGTTTTTATTAAGAGAATAAAGCTATTTATCTTGTATCTATTTTATGACTTAAATAGCTACAGGTGATAATAAATTGTTGATTTGGTATTATTGTCGTTAGATATTGAAATATTCGATATCTTAAAGTATTTATTTTACTCGTTATAAAATAATAAATTACTTGTTATAAAATTTTCATTTCGTATATTTTTATTTCATTTATTCTATATATTCTAATCCATTAGAGGCCAGTAAACTGGTACAATACAATTTAGAATATCAAAGATAAATCTATTTTATAAATGTTTTTAATTTAAAAATTCTAAACTAATCAGAAAGAAAAGAGAAACAAATAATTTAGTAAAAATTAATTTAAAACCTTGAAAATACAAAAACCAGAAAGACATCAAAAGACAGTAGTAGTTATTGAAATAAATTTATAAATTCTTCATTGCAATATTTTAAAACTCTTTTTTAGAATATAAAAATGTTTAGCATTTCTAATATAATATTTCAGTTTTATAACTTGAATTTCATTTTTAACTATTCTTGCGCAACAAAATGTAATTTGATTCAGTTTTCTATTTAATAAACAAAGCAAATATTCGTACACAGTGTCAAAGATCAAAAGAATATTTCAAAAAGTACATTTACATTTATATTTTTCGTAGAATATAAAATATTTTTTGAACTTTAATTACTCAAAGGAGAGGTTCTAATGGAGTCCATGCATTTGTGTAAATTAAACATAAATTTTTTTAAACGAGATTTTTTTTTAATAATGTTGGTGCTTTGTACATAATGGTGGTACATTGTATCTTGTTCAGATTTTTTATTAGATTGAAAAGAAAGATGTTTTTGACTTTGTTTCTGTTTAATTATGTTTTCAAATATACATTTGTATGTATGTAAATAACATGCAGGTTTTATTTATTAAAAGGTTATATATGTAGATAATAGTTTGTCACTAAATGTGTAATAGAAATATGTAAACGACATACAAAAATGTGGTCGTTTCGATACATCATCGATATTATTGCGGATTTAATAAAATGCAAAACTGTTTTGCCAAATTTTGTTAAACATTTCCTGTCTCAGTAAGTAATTATGTTTAGTTTTGCCGGTATTTCAATGTGTAATGTTTATATTAAATACATGTTACACATTTACTACAAGACTGACATAACTAAAAATTCAGGATTTTTTAACTGAGCAACACCATGGCTCTAGTCTAAAGCGAAAGTTAAATTTTAATTATGTAAACATTTAAATTTAGAATATTCAAAAGAAAAAAATTGCTTAATTTAATGTTTTTATGTTCAATATTATAGAAAATCAAAAAGTACCTTTTGAAGAACGAAAAAGTACCAAAAATTCCTGTTTTATAGGTTCTCATTTACTCCGGTTTATAGGTTTAATATTATAGAAAATTCAATATACCGCTATACATAAGACCTTTGAATATACAATACTTTATAGGGTCGGAAAATTAAATTATATTCTCACGAAGGTGAATGGTATAAAAATAGTAAAATTGTATAAAGAAAGTTTTCTTGAGTTATGACAGTCTTGAAGTATATGACCGATTTGTACTCGAAGTGAGGAATCAAATGGTAGTAGTAGTAGAGGTAGTAGTAGTAGTGACTGTTCTTTTTCGAATAAGTAGCATATAATAAGTAAATTTTTAAGTACAAACAACACCTACATACGTATTCAAGTATACTTTACTGTTTCACTTGTACTTGTCAAAAATTCAGAGTTGCTAATAAGGCTATCACCATTCTTTCTGGGTTCAAAATATTTTCATATATTATTCTTTTTTTACTGTTTATTACAAAAAAAAAATAACGTTATGCTTGAGACTTTCTAAACATGATGAACAAGTATAATCTTTACTTTTGTCTCCTTCCTTATATAGTGAAGGCGGATAATAAAAATTATAGCAGAGGTCGCACACTCTCTATTGACTGTAATTATGTGCATGTGTTTTTTTTAGCTTCTGGCAAATATTTTCTAACATTTTACAAGATAATCTTATTAGGCAAGCAACACTTCATAAGACATAAATTCTATTTTTTCAAAGTTTACATTTTATCAACGAAAATTGTAACCTTGACTCATTAAAGGTAATGGTAAAGTATGACTATATTAAATATGTTGTTAGGGAAATTACATTGAATATCTTCAAATAAATTATGTTTGATAAAAAAAGTTGACTTATTCAGGATATGTTATTCACTTAAAGCTATAAAATATTGTTTCAGCTCTAAGGAATACATTTTTTTTCTAAGGAATACATTTTTTTGAATATTGTCAAAATTACAAAAACAGTATTGTTTATAAATTCAACAACTATTCATTTATTTGCTAAAAATCAATTTAAATTAAATGTTTTTTATGAAAAACTAAAATTTCGTTATTTGAAACTTTCCTACGTCTACATATTTCTAAAAATCTTGTTTTCTATGTAAGGAAAAATTTCCCCATAAATATTTTCTTCCTAATGTTGGTTAAACGTCCATCAACTAAGTTTAATTTTATAAATTTTGGATTGACAACTACATAGCTCTGTTTTCTAGTTTACTATGCCAATGTCAAAGTATTTTTCTTATTTACTAAACACAAACATTTTTGTTTACAACTCAATAAAACTTTTTCTGAAATTTCTACGAATTAGAAACAAGAAGCCTTTGTAAATTAGGTTTTTCTTTAGTGACATTTTTTAGGAATTTATGACTGTAGCAGTAATATTCTATTTACTTAATTTTCACTAAACACATTAATTTTTTGGGTTGTAATTATTTTTGTTTTTTTCATTTCAGGTACGTGATTTATTTTTCTCTCCCCAGCAAACAATTTTAACCAAACTCCATTCTAACTAAATGAAAGCCTAATGTCATTAACCTCAAATTTAATTATACATATTAATCATTTTGACCTTTATTATGATGAACAAAAGGTAAATTACCAGCTCATTTATATATAATTTTTTTACTTTTAAGGGTCTTATAAGAATGTTAAAAAATTTTTAGGAATTTTTTGGAGTTTTTCATGTCGAATTTTAATGAATGAAGTTTAATTTTTCGTTCTAAATTTTATTATTATTTGGATGTTTTTTTTTACGGTACGAGTGTTAATTTTTGTTGCTACCTTTTTGGGGAGATTATTTGTTTTAAAAAGAATAATTAATAATCCAAAATAATTAATTGCAATGCGAATTGAAAGGTTGAAAATTTAATAATAAACATTCAAACTGCGCAAAATTTTAAGTTTTAAATTTAAAATTAAAAAACTCAATCCTACTGATTCCAAAGTATTTTTTAATTCGTTCTATATGTTAATTTAATGATGATTTAGGTATATTATGTATGTGAGTTTAAGAAAAACTGTTATCATACTGATTTAAATATTAGTATTTTATAGCGTTTAGAAAAGTTCATTAAAAATAGATTTTATATTTCCCGTATAAGCAGGCATGTCAGATAAAATTAGAGAAAAATCACTTTTGACATTTGTATTTCCTTAACTGGGGCGTATGAGTTATATTTTACATATGAATGAAATATGTGTTGAATTGAATATTACTCATACGCATATGTATATATTTATGTTAATAATACAAAAAATCTTTAATAAAACAAATTTTAGACTATGTCTGTAGAAAATTATTTATCTACTTTTTTAATAAAAATACTGCACAGAAAAAATTAATTTTAAAAAATTTTCAATTAAACGATTAATCAAAAATTTCAAAAGGGTTCAATTCATTTTGTATTTGATTCATAAAAATGTATAATCAAATACGAATTTAACAACAACAAAAATAGAAAAAAATAAAAATTTTGTGTACGAAATCAATTATAAGTAGTAATTGAATATACAATTTTTGTTATAGGTTGAACTTCAAAAAATAAAATAATTGAAAACGAGATTTTGGTAATTGAAATCGTTTTTCAGTTTTTTCTGTGTAGTATTCGAATGTTTTAAAACTTGCTTATCAATTTCTTTATTGAGTAATTCAATAATTTAAAAAAATCTTAATACATTTGCGACACACCAGTCAACCTTGGCCTTTATTGATTTTCTTACTTTGTTAAATTTGAAGCACAAATACAATTCCCTCTATCACAGCAAGCTTTCCACAAAAAGTTGCAACCAGCACATTGGTTTCTTTATTTAGCTGACCATAATCAAAAATGCTTTGTTTTGCATTCGGTTACTATTCAATTTGATTTTTAATTGCCGCAATTAAATTCGAACATACATGTTAGTTCGCATTCTTACAAATAGTTAAGATATTTTGTAGAATAGAAACAAATTTTTCTTTGTTTTTAAGAATAAAATTTCGAATAGACTTTTGTATGTAATTGCAGTAAATATTTGACCAAACATCAAAAAGCTGTATTTAATTGCATTACAGGTTTATTTCATTGTTAGAATGATTTGTGTATTAAAATAATGTTTAATTTGTATATATCAAATATTGGTTCTATCGATAATTAGGTAAATTATAAAGTTGGTTAATTTCTTTTATAAATATGTATATTTAGGATAACTTTTATTTATATATAAAATAAGCTTTCAGACTAAAGAGAAACTAAAGTATTAATAAATTTCCTTAGTATACAGTTTTGATCCAAAATCACCTTTATGTAGTAAAATGTGAGTATGAATTTCTAATTTTCATTCTTTGATATAAAATATGTTTTTAATATATCAAGTTATTGAAGATATTTTTGTCACTTAGTATTTATGATTTAAAATAAATGAGAGTGACTTTAATATTTTAAAACGTCAGCATTGATTTTGTATTCAGAGTAATCGAATAAGATGAATAAAAAGTTTTATATGACTAAAAGTGTGATGAGGTATGAAAACTACAAAGTACATTTAATAAATTTCTAGCAAGTTAAGCATGGAAGCGAAAAAGTGTGTAAAGACCAATTTTTCAAAAATGCGTTTATGACGTTATTCTGTTTAACTGATTCATTTGCATATATTTTAACAAAGTAAACTTTAAAAATATTTTCCTTTTTCGTTTTTTAATCATTTTTACGAATAAAATTTGCACAGAAAAATACTTGATTCTTAAATTTTAAAACGTTTTAATCGTCTCCTGTAAAATTTTTGATATGGTTTATACGCTCTTATTCGCATCCATGCTTTAAAGGTTGTAAAAAAAATCAATATTATTTTTATATTAATTAAATAATATATGTATGAATATTTCAAAAAACCTACAGGAGCAAAATGCTGTTGGTATTGTTAAAAAACGCAATATAATGTTATACATACATATGTACATTTTTATGTGTGTACATGATGACTGTCAAATCTTTAAATTTTTGTCAAGTTGTCTTTAGTTAGAAATTCAATATATTTCTGTCAGCACGTTTTCGAAATAAAAACAATACAGCCTGAAGCCATAAAAGAGAAGATTAAAAAAGTCTTATGACAGGCAAAATATTGATTTCTATTCCTTTGTCAAAAACCGCTGGCATTGATTTGGTAATTATTATTTAAATATGTATGTATTACTCTATTACTTCAAACAAGTATAAAGATGTATGCCCAAATCATACACAGCATCAGATGTGAGAACGTACATATTTCCAAACCAGCTTGCACCACAAAATGATAAATGAGTTTTTTATACATGTTTAAGGTAGCTTGTAAGGCAAAGGAACACATGAGAGAGCTTTTTTTGCCGATTTTTGGTGTAGTTCTGTATCTCATTGGAATTTTGGAAGAATGTCTATTATGGAAGAGCTAGATCTATATTACATTGTATGTAATGTTTTAAATTTAGAAAAAATGGAGGAAATTAAGTGCGAAATATTGAAAAAATGTTATTCTCGAGTTAAAAAATATTTTGATGGATATCCCACTCGCATACCATTATAGGACTATAAAGCAATTTAAGGAAATTGTATAAGCTTTCTTTTAAGCAAAAAAAAAAGGACCATTTTGAAAAAAAAATATCTAAAAAAAAAATTTAGAAAATTTTAAAACTTTCTTGGGAAATAATGCAGAAATAGTTATCTGAACTCCTTTGGACAATTTTTGCTAGGACCAATGGGTGAAAAGTTTCACTCATTTGAATAAAACCCTGTATGACTAAAATGTCCAATTGAAAATTTGTATTTTGCGTACTATCCCATAGTACTACGTTAGTACTACTAACCTTGGTGCAAATTTCATCCAAATCGAAAGACATAGACACGAAATTCCCCAATATGTATTTTTAAAAATATTTGCCATCTATTAGTAAATTGCAAAATAAAACAAATTAATTTATTTTAAAATTATTTTGGTTTTGTTTTATGAAAAGAATATAAATATAAATGATGTTCTGGAATAGCACAGATCTGCAATGAAATCCTCCTTTAATACCATTGTTAGAGCCCAGCAAATTGTGGTTTCAGATTAAGTTTAAAAAAAATGTGTAGTAAACCATTGTTAACTTTAATAATCGTTTTTGCATTAGGTTGTTAGTGTTTTCATGCATGCAAGTCAACATTATTAAAAAACAGTATGAAAAAAAAAAAATAAAAAAAAACTTTAGTTTGACAAAAATATTTTAACCCTTTCCTTTTATTGGGACCATAAATTTTAACATATTCTATAATATTTTCAAGTTATTTCCTGCATAGAGATTTAAAAAATTTTCTGAAAATAACTCAAATATTTTATAAAAAAGTACTTTTAAAAAATTTTAAATTGGAATATAGAAAATAACTAAAAAAGTAAGCACCAGCTGTATTATTAGTATAAAATTCCTAAGTAAACACGATGCATGAGTGCATGTATATAATTAATGATATATGTATGTACGTATGTCTGTTCCATTCAAAGAATACTATATAATATGCAAAGAATTTTGTATGATGTACTTCGATATTGAGAAAACAATTAGACCCATCCAAATATAGTCGATTTTTTGAACACCTCTAATGTGCATAGTTTCAACTTCTGAAAATATCGGTATTTTGTTCTATTACCTGATGTATGTATGTTCAAATCGGGGTTATATTAATTCTGTCATTCCATTTGTAACACATCGAAATATTAATAATATAATCATAAGAATTCAAGTTTTGCAATAAAATTCGACATAGACAAGTTTTATACGAACAAAAATCCCTCTGCAATATTTTATCAGGATCGGGCCATTTTTGGCCCTACCACACATATACGGTCCGCTTCAGAGAATTACTTTAACAAAATGGACATAAACGTGTTTTATACTAACCGAAATCTCCCTGTTAAATTGTATGATGATCGGTTCATAACTGACCATACTCCTAATAATTCGACCAAAATCTATGTACAAAACTTTATGAGGATCTATCCAAAATTAACCCTATACCTCATAAAAGATTCTCTTAAAACTCATAACTGAATTCAAAATATAGTGATAGTGTTTAAATATATGGTAGGTTTCGTGGTTTGATTGTGGGTAATAAGGTTCGGCTTAGCCGAATATACCATGTTAAATTTTGGTAAATTAATAGTAGAATTGTTAATCATATATGGCTCTGTCAGCTCAATTATCAATAAAATTCTTAAAAAATATGTCTATTTAACTATTTTAGTTCTTTTTTAATATAAATCTTAAATTTTATGTACAACCACCAATAATACGTTCTTTAATTATACAAACGGAAACTTTATAAAACATACATACATACATATATCAATTATGTTTCACAATTTAATTTCTGTATTAATTTCAAACTACTGAATACTATATAGTATATGTGTAAGAAATATTGCAAGTCAGAAAATAAACCACAAATATCTTTCATTTACGAATATGCCAGTCTAAGTGCAAATATGGTTATGACAGCTGTCATATTGAAGCATCACAGAATTATTAAATTGTTTGAACATGGAATGTTGTACTGCTGTTATACTTAGTAGTAAATTTTTAATGTTGTTTATAAGCTTAAATGGCTACAAAACCTTTCCAGGACTAAAATTTAATATTTGCTTTAAAATTTAGAGCTTATTAAATAGCTTAATTATGACCTTCACTACTATATTTGGTGGGAAGGGTATTTATGCCTTTGTATTGTTTAACGATTCTTACTTGTTTTCTGGTTATTTTTGTATCTGTAAGCTAATATTCAAACAATGTCTGTTTAATAAGTCTTGCAATATAAAAAACTAACTAATCCAAGGACTTTAACACATTCTGCTTATTTAATTTCCTGCCTTTAAAACATCGTTAAGTGTAAAAAGTAGCAAACACAAATTAAACCATTTAAGAACTTAAACCTTTAACAAACATATTCTTTCACTTTGGCAAGAGACAACCGTAAATACAAACAACATTTTAATTTCAATTAACCTCTTTCAGTTAAATACGTCAGCAAACTGTTTGAAGTAACTTCTACTATACCCTTCTGTTGGGAAATGATTTTATGTGTTTTTTGGCTACATACACCAAAAGGATTCCTTAAAACATTATTTCATACTTTTTCTTTATTCTGTTTTCTTGTTCACTTTGCCACTAACTTTGGAAATATATTTTATATTTGAACCATAATTTTTAAACTTTTTTTTGCTTCGTGTTACAAATAAGTACTTGCTCTTGTTCTTTTGAAATTGTCGGTGAATTTTGATATTTAAAAAGTATTTTATTTATTTTAGTTTGGAAACTCCTCAATTAAATTAATTTGAAGATTTTATTATAGCAATAAAATCAAATTGGTAAGAAAGTTTGAGAAAGTGTAAGATAACCTACACCAGTTATGAATATTTAAGAAATACAAATAGCTGATACACAAACATACATATGTATGAATGTACATACTCCTAGTTGGTACAAATACATACATACATACATACATACATACATACATACATACATATATTTTAGTAAGTGAATTGGTCTTCTTAAAAAAATGTTCTCTCAATAACACTAACAGCTCTTCTTGGTCTCCTATAGTTCAGTTATGTATTTGTAATTAATTAAATATAAGTCAAATAACCTCATTAGTAAAAAAAATAAATTTCTAACAATTTCTGACATCAATTAATAACAAATGTTTGTAATTAATAAATAATTTTGTTTTATTTCAATGTTAACTAATTGTATTATTAAATAACAATTACATAAGATCAAATAATTTCCGTATTAACTAATAAATTTAACACAAATAAGTCAACCGAAACACTTTAGGTGTTTCTAAAACATTCATTGTGTAAAATAGATTATTTAATAGCTTTAGTTTGTTTAGTATTGGTATATAAATTGTAACCTATAAAATTTTGATTACAAAAATTAAAAAAATAAATTGGAGAAATGTTATTTAAAACAAGTAGAAGTCTATATTCACCTTTGCGGAACCTTACATACCCTTCACCATAGTGAAAATGTTTAAAAATATTAATTTTATAAAATTTAAAATTATTTCATTTTCCCGACTCTATCATTATTTATGGACGGAATTTGCTGAAATAATGTCTGACAGAATAATTGAAGATTTGGATCCCGAAGATATCTGGGGTCTTCAGAAAACTGATTTTAACAGACACCCAGACGGACAGATAGAAAGACGGACAGACAGACTGATGGACAGACAGAGGGACAGACTGACAGACAGACGGACATGGCTTATTCGACATTGCTATCTATAAGGATTCAGAATATATATACTTTATAGGGTCGGAAAACTATATTCTGGAAATTAAAAATGGAATGATAAACTTATATATACCCTTCTCACGAAGGTAAAGGGTATAAAATCCCAAAAGTACCAACAAATTTCTTCATACATATATGTGTATGTATGAAGAAAATCATTTAGTTAGGACTTTGCACGTTAAATCTTAAGTTTCTAGATTAAATGTTATGGAAAATTCAGAATGTACTATTTGAAGAACAAAAAACTATCTAAAACTTCTCCCTTATAGATTCGCCATAAAGTTTTTGTTGGAAATTCACAAATTATCAGTTGAAGAACGAAACTGTCTCTTCCTCTGGATTCTCATTAATTTAATTTCTTTCAAAAAATACCGTTTGAAAGTTGCAAAAAGTTCATTCTTATAGATTCTCGTTCAATAATGTTTCATTTTATGTGTTTTCGTTTCAAATTATAGAAAGTTTTAAAATTACTTTCGGAATAACAAAAATTTTCTTTTTACAGGTTCATTATATAGTTGCCTTTCTATAAGCAGCTTTTTTAACTTATTCAACTTATTTTGGCAGCACATTTTTGTCAAATCATGATTAATTTGTCTTGTAATTATATCACTTATAGCAAAAGTTTATTTATACTAAATTTATTGCAAGCTAATCCTTTTAAGTACCTTTTTATTTGCGAAAATTATATATTGCTAACAGATATACTGCTATAAGTACACGAAATTTAACGCACAAGGACGAACGAAATCCTTTTTTATCATCCTTAATCATAAAAATAAAACAAAATAAATTCTTGTCTGTGTCGATATTGATTACTTTCAGACATTCCAACAACCACAAGTTGGCTAAAATATTTACCTTAACTAAAATTTATACAGAATTACAAAAAAAGTAAAGTAGAATAAAATATACTTTAAGATGACGTATGTATAATAAAAACTCGTTAACCCGTGTTTTTAACATAAAAATATTTAAAGAGACGATAAAATATTTGCTGATAAAGTTTATACAAGTTTTACAACTTTCAGCATAAAACTAAGAAGTAAACATTTTATATAAAATCTTTTGAAGAGAATCTAGGGTTGTCTCCTCTGGGTATAAATGTCTATCATAAGTTTATTATGAAAACTTTATTTTGGGCTTAAAATGAATTATTGGTTGTATCAATAGCAAACATCCTTGATAGTAGCTGTATATAGATTTGGATGATGGAAATAGTTACCGTTATTCATGGCTAAATCCTTTGTTAATAAAAGTCCATGTGGTATTAAAATGATTGACACTAAAAACGTATTATGAAGTTTTCTAAAAGAAAATCATCTGTTTATTCTGCAATTAACACAATTTTTTTACGATACCTCAATCTAGTTTAATGTATTTGTGTTGGTGTTAAGTAGTTAGTATATACATATACAATTCAGAATCTAATTTAAAACCATAAAAGAGTTATACGTAATTCTTGAATGTTGTCGGTTCGGTGACATCAACAACTTAAACTCCCCCACATTATCACAATTTTACCAATTTGCAATCATGTTATCATAGCTCAAACGTCTTTGTCCCATTATTGCATGTTAAATAACCTTTCTTTTATCTCTGTTCTATTTTTTTCATGCTCTGGTGGCCGATTGTTTTAAGAATTTCAATTTCTTTTTAAAGTTAAATGTAGATATTTGCATTATACATCCACTCTAGTTAATTTTTATACATCTTTTGTCATTTTCACTTTGTCATTTTTCGTTTGATATTTCATATCAAGAAAACTCATTATTCCTCAATGAAGAAGTGGTATTATTTTCTTTTAAGTGTTTTGTATTCTACTTCTCTTGTAATAAACATGCCTCTGAGATAAATGTTTATTAAACAAAATAGTAACGAAGAGATTTTATATACGAATATTTGTGATTTAAACTTAAGATATCTGTAAGCATTCAAATATAATAATTTTTAGATCGATTGTAATCTATTCCGTCAACTAGTTATAGCGTCTCTTTTTGAACATATAAACATAAACTAAATACTAGGATTCCTTAGAAAATGATAATCTATTAAAGGTGATATTTATAAACTCACTAAAACAGCAGCTAACACGGGATGCAAAAATATAGTAGGTAGGAAGTTATCTTATAGTATGTATATTATTTAAAATCCGAATCAAAAGGGATCCGATGTTCTCCATCACATCTGGGATTTGAGATGTCGTGACCTAAAGTTTGAAAAAAACGCTGTTTCAGACGTTATAACAGCATTAGGACAACATTATTTATGAATGATGTGATAGGAAGTCCGAATCTGGCCTCAGATTCGGATTCAGCGCAGCTCAATCCTTTAGAAAAGTATACTTTGGACTCTGGGTTAAATATTTGTCAGCCTGTATTATTCTTAAATAGATTGTCGAATGATGTTACTTATGTATATAAATCCTCATCATATGACCGAAATTAATCAAACTTTATCTCAAGTTAAACAATTAATCAATATTGTATAAAGAATACTTCTTGTTTGCGATATTTTTCCCTAAAAGAATAAAAACTTATATGAGCGTGTAAACGGTATGAATAACTACAACGAAGAACTAACCGACATACTACTAACGAAAGAAAGAAAGAACGAACAGAACGAAACAACGAACGAACGAACGAACGAACGAAACTAACTAACGAACGAACGAACGAACGAACTAAACGAACTAACGAACGACGAACGAACACGAACGAACGAACGAACTAACGAAATAACAACGAACGAAACGAACAACGAAAACGACGAACTAAACTAAAGAACTAACGAACGAACGAACGACAACTAACGAACGACCTAACGAACGAAGAACGAAACTCATAGAACTAACTAACTAACTACTACTAACTAACTAACTACTAACTAACTAACTAACTAACTAACTACTAACTAACTAACTAACTAACTAACTAACGAACTAACTAACTAACTAACTAACTAACTAACTAACTAACTAACTAACTAACTAACTAACTAACTAACTAACTAACTAACTAACTAACTAACTACTAACTAACTAACTAACTAACTAACTAACTAACTAACTAACTAACTAACTAACTAACTAACTAACTAACTAACTAACTAACTAACTAACTAACTAACTAACTAACTAACTACTACTAACTAACTACTAACTAACTAACTAACTAACTAACTAAATTCATTTAGAACAGCATTGATACATATACAAATCTATTAAATTTGTTAAAAAGAGCGTTTGCTAACAACACGCATTAGTAACATTTGTATTAAATATTACTCATACGTTAAATTTTATTTTTTTAATATTTTTAAAGTATTTTTTATAGAATTTGTTACATAACTTCCTGTCACGTACATGACAGAGACCTTGATACTTTCTAATTTTAAATTCTTCACCTATTGTTTGTACTTTTTTTGTTTTGCAAAGTTTACGCCTTGTTTTTGATGTTTTTTTTTGAGGCAATTTGTGTCATTTATCATTTTGTTGTTATGATACACCTCTAGTTTTTGCTGTTAGCTTTGGCATTATTTCCGCTTTTAAAAATGTTTGTGCTTTCAACAACAAAAGTTTTATGTTTTTACAACAAGGACAGTGGGACTGATAGAAAAATTATTGTTAATAAATATGTTACTTATTTTATAGGATCTTCCCTAACCTATTCGCTATAAATTTGCATTTATATCGCTATAAATTTGCATTCATATGCTATAATATGTTCAGACTTGCGATATTTTTCTTTTTTACATATATTCTCTATATATTATATTCTGTGGTTAACGTACACTGTACAATTTTTTTATCTTATATAAGTTTATGTAAAGTATTTTACACAAACAAAGAAAACACAGTTTTTTATAGTTTTTTAATAGCAAATAGTTTACAAAACTTTTGTCTACGAACTTTAAATAAAACGGAATGCAATAAAGAACCTTCCTCGTATGACGTTTTTATTTGTATGTCAGATTAAATAAAGTATACATATTTTAAGTTGCTTTACTTATATTTAAGAATGCTAATAAAATTTCCTTAAAACTGGGGAATCCCTTTTTCATGTTATCAGACATTTTTCACTTGTTATACCCTTTAATTGTACACAGACTCAACAACCACGCTTTAAATATTTAAAGTGTCTAGACAAATTTAAATAAATTAATCTTAATTTTGAAATAAATATTTATTTATATTATATTTGCTTTTCATAAGTATGTAAGTATAAAGAAGCTACAAAATTTTAACAAATTCTTTAGGAAAATATCTCTAAAATGTCAATCATTTTTAACTTTAACGATATTTGCTGAAATATAAAAATAATTATATTAGGAAAAGTTTCAAGGAATTTTGATTAACCATCCTTTTCAAGAATTGTTATAATGTCAGAAATAAATGACCTTGAAAAAAGGTTTTATATTAAAGAAAATTAACCACATTCGTATCGTTAAAAGTTTAAAATTTTTTCTTTAAAGTTTTTGTTTTTTAATTAATTATTTTTTCCTACAAAAAGGATGTCATTCCTATTTCATTTTATTAGAAAGTTATTTAGCGCAAATTTAAATATTGTTGTATTTTTTTTTTTGTTGCTTAGAGTTAACAACAGGAAAATCGAAGTTATGCGCCAAAAATGTATGGTTTCCCTTTGTTATCACATTGTATTATAGTCGTCTGTTAAGCCAACAAAATCTCAGTTGTTTTAATTTTTTTTTTTTTAATTTATTATTTTTAATATACAAATATTCCATTCAATAGTACTAAACTATATCCTTAACTTATTCGTATACCTAACACTACTACTACTGTTTTGGGTTTGTGCGATGTTTGTCTGTCTGTCTGTCTGTCTTTATGTCTGTGTGTTTGTACAAACAAACCATGTGCGCACGCTACAGTTCTCTATTTTCAAGATTATTTGATAAAATTTACCACATACTCTTTTATTGACCCAAGGATGCCTATTGAAAAAGATTCGAGTCGGTCATTATTTCGCCGAGCTTCGGTACAACTGTACCCCTATTGAGATCATAATTTTGTTAAATTTTCTAGTATCTCTACCAAAATTGGCAACTTAGTTTTATATGAGTCCAAATGCCGATTTTCTTAATAACCAGGCCTTATCTGATCCAACCCCTCATACAATACCCCTACAGAAAATTACTTGAATGTCAAAATTTACTTATAAACACTAAACGACTAAATTTAAAAAAATAAAAATTAAAACATCTTCTGACGTCAAACACTATCAGTAAAAGTTGAGCAAAATAAGTCAATAACAAAATGAAAGGTCCCAGTAAAAACTTTCATTACCATGTAAGGGGTTCAAATGCTAAAATTTACTTACACAATATCATTTTAAGTCATTATTTTAACACGGTGATGTCATTGGAGGCAAGTAATTACCACAAACGATTACAAGTAATTAGAAAAAGGATTCATTGTAAATCGTATAAAAAAAGTATACAGCTTCTATATCTTCTCTGGCAAGATGGCTAATGAATAAGATAGTATTTATATAACACATTATTAATAAGAACTTTTTAGACTACTTCTATGTAATCCAGACGATATGTAGTAGTCATTGAAAAGTATGTTGTTAGGTAACTAATTACAATTGAAAGCCATTACCTAGTTTTTGCTGGGGTAAAGAGGCAAAGTTAGCAATTTCTATATTTTAGGTTTTTGAAATATAAATATTTATTTCAAATTTAAATTCTTATTTCAAGCTTATATTTCTTAATCTACTTTACTAACTAACTAGTTAGTTAATAAAAAAAGTTTGTTGCTTTTGTTTCTTATACATTTTAAATACTTTAAATAATAACACAAGTCATAAAACGGAAATTAAAATACAACAGTGTTTTCATTGCAAACTTCGTGATGGTTTGCTTGGCGACTGATGCACTGAGTTATTTATCATACGCCTCGGTATATCAATGAAATGATGAATTATTAAATTATTATAATATAAATATTTTTATACATTGAAAATCGTGCTTTGGTTATTGAATTATTAAATGTATGAAAAAAAAAAACAGCACGTGCCATGCTAAGGGATATAAATAATAATTTTTTTATAAAATTTTAATTCGATTTTGTAGTAAGATAGTCAAAGGTACTTTTAACATTTGTACATAATATAATATGAAATAAAAATGCAACAATATTCTACACGTGTTTTAAATCATTTTATATTATTTAAAAACTATGTTATATTAAACTTTGTTAAATTGTCAAAATTCTTGTTATTACCAACAATATGTAATTTAAATTTGCCAAATTTGTAAACAGCAAGTTGAAAATAAAGACATAAATCAACAAGTTCGATTTGATTGCTCTATCGAAAAAAAGGAATTGAAATCAAATATTTTTTTCTGATTGTTTTGCATTTATAAAAGTTTATTTAAAAGGAAAACAGCAATAAATATATTTTTATTGCATATTGAGCTTCACCGAATTGTTAGTAACGGTATTCATATGCATGTATTTGTACAGAACAATTAACAAAATATTTGATTTTAATTCGTTTCTTTATCTATAGAGCAAATCAAAACTAACTATACACGCTTTTTTGCTGTTTTATCAGTTTTTGGGTAGGAATCGAACTCAAGCCCAAAATATTTATTTGTTTAACTATATATTAAACAGTTAAGTTAATTAATACTTATTATATTAATTTTATTTATTATTATTTTTTTTTAATATTATATATTTATGCTAAAAAAATCCTAAAAAATAATATGCCTCTCTCTCACTTTTATATACTTGGTTAACAGCTTATTTCGCCGTTTGCTGTAAAAATATTTTATATTCATCTCAATTTCCTCGGAAAGAATATTATTTGCATAACTTTTATTGAAAACAATTTGGTACACTTTGTTTTCATACAAAACTCATGAAAAAATTCAACAAAAATTTGAGTGAACAAATATAAAAAGAAAAATAATCACAGCCGTATTTTTTTATCAATAAGTTCAATTTAAATGAAAATATTTGATGGTGTTAGGGCAATCAGATGGGTTTGGGATTTTTAAATTAAAATTATATGATTTTAAATTCACTTTGCATATTTTTTACAAAAATGCAAAATAAATCGAAAATGTTTTTCTTTCAGCTAACACTCTAAATGTTTCTAGAATGGACATTTTTTCTTAAACTTCAATTTCGATAATTTTGATTGTATTTCACTACAAACACTAAGGCGATATCCTAGTCACATATGTATTTCCCTTTATGAGACTAGCAACATACATTGTTGATTAATTTAAAGTCATTTATTTTCTTTTTAACCAAATTATTTTATTTCCAAATTGGTTTATCTGCTAAAAACCCAATCGATATTTTTAATGATTGTGCATATGTCAACGCATATGTTTTCAATGACATGCTGATATAGTCGTTTTAGTTAAATGACCTTAAAAGTTTCATTGATTGAAGCAAGTAGAATATTGTTATAAAACAAATCATTTAGCATTGAAAAGAGCTCTAAAACGGACTATGCTCAAAATATAACAAGTTTATGTTTGTTGTCACTCAAACAAGGGGAATAAAAATGTTTGTTCTTTGATAGTAAGATTTTCACACTTAATTTTTATACCCACCATTGTTTTTGTCATTCCGTTTGTAATACATCATAAATGTTCGGGCTATTTATTTTATGACGATCTAGCCATGTCTATTTGTCTGTCTGTCTGTCTGTCTGTCTGTCTGTCTGTCTGTCTGTCTATCTATCTGTCTGTCTGTGTGTCAGGTCACATCACAATGGCATCCAAATGGAAGTAGAATTTCAACAATTTCACCTGGCTCACAAATAAGGTCCTCTTCAAAAAATTACTATGGATAATTGACCCAATCGTAACAGAAAATTACTTTAACGTCCATAACACATTCGACACGAACAAGACTGATGGAAGGTTTTATCACTTTGTCAAACTTTATGATTGACCCGCTTCAGAATAAGATCCGCTTCAGAATATTCCTATAACGCTCATAACATGCTTCAAACTGCCTATAAACAAGTTTTATTAAAAAAAACTTATACATCTTATATATCTTCACTGGCTAATGAATGACGAATGAATTATAAAGTATTTATATATCCAGGCGATATGTAGTAGTCATTGCAAAGTATGTTGTTAGGTAAGTAATTACAATTGAAAAGCATTACCCAATTTTTGCTGGAAAACTTTCACAATAGAACATTTATTATTAATAAATAAATTACTAACAAAATATTTTTATAAAAATTTAAATTTATTCCAATATTAACAATTATTACAATAGAAGCATTTCTAAATTATTAAATAAGCATTATTAAAAAAAAAAATCAAAATTCTTTGAATGTTTTTATTGTTTAAAAATAAATTTATTAAAGGCAAAAACATTTTACAGCATTTGCTTTTATTTAGCATTCATAACAGTTTTTTTTTTTAAATTTTTTCCTGTCAAGAGTCTAATTTATGAATTTATCAGTAAAATGTCCCATTAAACATTACAAAAGTTATTACTATTTATAAATTATTTTCCTTCAACGCTTGTCTATAAAAAATAAAATACCAGAATAAAATAGAGAAATATTTCAAACATAGCGATACTTTAGTTTTTAATATTATAATTTCAATTTAAAATTTTTACATTTTTATGTTTTTTGAGAGAGATTTTTTTCTTGCTGTGTATATTTGTTTTTTGGCTTTAATAAAAAATGATGGACAAAGTGAAAAATTAATTTGTTAGTATGAAAAGCATAAACTGTTAAGTATAAAAAGTTTAGTATAAAAAAGCATAAAAACTGTTTTAATGGTTTGGAAAAAAATTGTTGATATCTTGTAATTGGTTGGAAAAGCAAATTCAACACACATACATTTTGCTCGCCAGAAAATTAGCAAAAAAAGTAAGATGACCCATAAAGAGTTCTACATAAAAATATAAACAATAGACTTTTTAATTGCAGTTAATGGTGCATTATGTGTTGTGACGAAAGTCGACTTTTCGATGAAAATTTCTTTATTTATATAGTATGATCTGATATATAGTTGGATCAGGTATATTTTTTTCCAAAAATATGTTATTTCATCAGAAAGTGAAAATATTATGGTTGGAAATCATCTGATGTTAGAGCCAAATAAATATACACATGTATGTGTATGGACATTATGGTGAACTAAATGAATACTCTCTACTTCACTTCTGCAAATTTATGTAAATGTAAATTACACACGTGTGTTAAAAATCTAAAAAAGCAGAATATTTTTTATAAACCAACTAAAAATATACAAAAATATATGTATGAACCATAAAACTGTTTATTTTTTTCCATTTTGTTTTTTCGTGGTATTTCCGTTTCCGCTTCATTTTGTTTGTCAACAATGACGAGTCTTTTAAAGCGTATTACGTCCTTAGGTGTTGTGTGTGTAACATATAACATTAGTGATCATATGTATTATAACTTTTGGTATATTTATTTCTATGATAAATGACATTTCTTTTATTCATATTATGACCGTAATGTTCATAATAAGTTAAATCTTAGTCGATTAATAATAAAGTATAACGACACAATCTTAGTTTAAAGTATACCACTCAGCTTAAAACTATTTTCTTAGTCGGATAAATAATATCCGTCCGTCCATGTAGCCATTGGAATCAAATTTAAAGAACAGTTCCAAATATGATAATCCAATTATAAAGCCTATTGAAAACCAAATCTCCGGATAGAGCTTTGAGCTTACAATTACGTTTTTGAAAAGGCTGCAGCGAAAACACAACGTTTTATAAAGAAAAACAATTATTAACATTTTCTTCATAGGAGTTTTAAACAAAGTAGTTTAAAAATAGTTTTTAATACGATGATGACAAGCATACTGTTTAAAAAAGCTTAATATACATAGATTAAATGAAGTAACATTTTATTTAATTAAAATGTAAACCTCAAACGTAAATAAAAATATTGTCGTTTTATAATGTAAACAGCAATAGGTTGTTTCTATTTTTGTCTTCCATAGAAATGCTCCTTTTTATTACACTATCTGTAAGTGTATATCTTTAATACTTATCTCAACATAAAATGTTAAGTGAAATTTTCATAAAAACACAGCAAATGATTTGCTTTATGTTTGTTTATATTAAATTTAATCAAGATATTATAATTTTATTTATATACTAGTCACAGTATTCACACACAAGAAGATTAAGAAGATTATCAAAGTTCATACATACAATGATATGAATATTACTTAAGAGAAAAATTTTATAAACAAAAATTGTTCAAGACAGTAACATATTGTGAACAAGTTTTTATAAAGAAAAACTATTGCAAGTGTGTAATGGCAAGGTAAAGGGATTGAAAGAAATAGGTAGGTTTTATTGAAAGAAATATTTAATATGGTAGGAAAACAAGTTAGAGTTTTTATACACAAGTACACTGAAAATAATCCATGCCTCATATACACGAAAAATGTTGTACATTGTACGAAATGCTTCGTGGTTTCGCACCACGAAATTCTTTCGTAATATATACGAAATTGTACGAAATATTTTAGTAAAATGCAAAATAATTTTATATAATTTTAGAAAAAAAAGATTTTCATTTTACGATTTTTTTTAAAGACATAAATATTTTAGTTTTTTTTAAATAATTATTGTAAATTTAGAAAAAGATTGCGAATTAAAAAAAATAACAAAAAAAAAAAAAAAATCGTAACAAAATAATTTTTTTGTGAAATTAAAAATAATTCTTGTATATTACTAAATAATCTTGTTACGAAAAAAATTCGTTACTTTCGTTAAATATTACATGCCTTGACGAAATTATTTTTGTAAAAGAAAACTAAGTTTCTTAATATATACGAAAAAATATATTACGACAGGTTTTCGTACTTTCGTAAAATTAGAAAGGAACAATATTTCGTATTATACACGAAATTTTCGTATATATTACGAAAAAAGTAGTTACGAAATTTTTTTTCGTAAAGTTAAGCATGGATTATTTTCAGTGTAGTAAACAGCTGAAAACAACAAGAAAATATATCATGTGTTTTTATCATACACAAAAATTATTCACAGTTAACGGCTGAAATTAATGATAGAAACAATTTATGAAATAATTTTATTTTATTTTATGTACTGAGCACAGAGTTAACCTAAGGCCGTATGATGAATATTATGGGATATAAACAATTAAAAAAAGCCCATACGCATTGTGTGTTAGTTTAAAGGGTACAAAACTGCAATTTTTATGGTCAAAAGCTTGTGAAATTAATTTCTTAATCAGTTAACTCAAACTTATTTTGAACAATTCTCAACCATAAACTGTTTATCCAAATTTAATTGTAAGCCCATATGTAGAAATTTCAATATACGTAAAATTTTCAATGCCTAATCAACACATATTTATTTTTAAATACTCTAAACGACATTTTACCATATTGTTTGAAATTTAAAAGTACACAAATTGGGTCACTAGTTTATTTGAGCAATTTTCTATATTTTCTTGTGTAAAAATGTCAATTGTATTTATCCATTTGTTGGTTTATTTTTCCCCTTTTTTATCTAACAAAAAATCTAAAAGGTCATTTCGCATGAAATATTGTTTTACTTTTCATGTTTTTGCAATAATTTATCACAACTGTATGGATATGTGAATAAATATAAATACAAAAAATACAGTATTGAAAGGCCTTTGATTGGGGTTTATGATAGTTTAACATGAAATTGTTAACTAAGGCGATGGGAAAAAACAAATACGGAATTTTAGAATTTTAGAACCAGAATTGTTTATTTTAAAAAAGAAATATGCATGACAAACAAAAAGGAGGGATTTTAGGCTGTACTGCATAGTGCCAACATTTAAAAGTAGAAATAATGAAACCAGCTGATATTCTCTTAAGAACTACTGGGGGAAATTATGATCTTCGATTTAAATGCCGTAATTTCCTTTAGCTACTCTTATTAGAATTTTACTAATTAACGAAAATTTAAACCATAAATTTAAAAAGTTTTTCTAAAAGAATTTTTAATTTTTTTATTATATATGAAAAAAATAATTATATAGACGTAATATTATAGCTGTATAGAAAATGGTCTTGCTACAGGCTGTTGACAGTTTTTGCATAATGCAATTAAGAAAAATGTCCATTTTATTCTTCCATTCAAAAGCCTAGACATTTAAACATTTTCACCCTCATAAACCAACCACAATAGTAGAGTAAAATGAACAAACAGAAAAAATACATTCTCAATATAATAATACTTATCTGGTCAACATCCTATAATTTCCACAATGAAAAAAAGATTTAAATGAACTTAGAAGGTTAGAACAAGTAATTAAATATTGCTTCGAACAGGGTATTTTTTTAGTGATATTTAAATCTTAAGAAATTATTTCTTATTTTTAGACCGACATATGAGAAAAAGCAAAAAATTCAAATAAAAGTTATAAAAGGCATCCTAAAAACACCCTTTATATGTACACACATTTATATAATTGTAATAGTCAATATATAATTTAATTCGTTGTAAGAAGATAAAAAATGCTAAAATATAATCATTTAGTCAAGGCTATAAGTGCAAAATACTATGTACAGATAAAGTACAAAATCTTATTTATTTTAATTAAGCATTATTGTGACCATAAATGATTTGACTTTGGAGACACTTAGACAAAATTCTTTCTAAATCGTAAAAGTCAACAAACTTTTGATTATTTTGAAGAGATTTATGTATATGAAAATGTAAAAGAAGGAAAACATATAGAAAATTAGTTGGTCCTGCTCGAGCATATGTTACCTGTAATAGAGGCTATTAGATTGAATTTCGGAAGAGGCTGTGATCAAATATTATAAGTCATTATGGAGGTAGAAGACATAATCTGAAGGGGACTTGGAATATTATTTTTACAAAACTAACTTTTTTAGCACTAACTAACTAAGTAACTAACTAACAAACTAACTAACTAACTAACTACTAACTAACTAACTAACTAACTAACTAACTAACTAACTAACTAACTAACTAACTAACTAACTAACTAACTAACTACTAACTACTAACTAACTAACTAACTAACTAACTAACTAACTAACTAACTAACTAACTAACTAACTACTAACTAACTAACTAACTAACTACTAACTAACTAACTAACTAACTACTAACTAACTTACTAACTAACTAACAACTAACTAACTAACTAACTAACTAACAACTAACTAACTACTAACTAACTAACTAACTAACTAACTAACTAACTAACTAACTAACTAACTAACTAACTAACTACTAACTAACTAACTAACTAACTAACTAACTAACTACTACTAACTAACTACTAACTAACTAACTAACTAACTAACTAACTAACTAACTAACTAACTAACTAACTAACTAACTAACTAACTAACTAACTAACTAACTAACTAACTAACTAACTAACTAACTAACTAACTACTAACTAACTAACTAACTAACTAACTAACTAACTAACTAACTAACTAACTAACTAACTAACTAACTAACTAACTAACTAACTAACTAACTAACTACTAACTAACTAACTAACTAACTACTAACTAACTAACTAACTACT
This sequence comes from Lucilia sericata, assembly GCF_015586225.1. NCBI lineage: Eukaryota > Metazoa > Arthropoda > Insecta > Diptera > Calliphoridae > Lucilia > Lucilia sericata. The sequence goes on from NW_023994232.1 coordinate 58,532, forward strand.
AACTACTAACTAACTAACTAACTACTAACTAACTAACTACTAACTACTACTAACTAACTAACTAACTAACTAACTAACTACTAACTAACTAACTACTAACTAACTAACTAACTAACTACTAACTAACTAACTAACTACTAACTAACTAACTAACTAACTAACTAACTAACTAACTAACTAACTAACTAACTAACTAACTAACTAACTAACTAACTAACTAACTAACTAACTAACTAACTAACTAACTAACTAACTAACTAACTAACTAACTAACTAACTAACTAACTAACTAACTAACTAACTAACTAACTAACTAACTAACTAACTAACTAACTAACTAACTAACTAACTAACTAACTAACTAACTAAACTAACTAACTAACTAACTAACTAACTAACTAACTAACTAACTAACTAACTAACTAACTAACTAACTACTAACTAACTAACTAACTAACTAACGAACTAACTAACTACTAACTAACTACTAACTAACTAACTAACTAACTAACTAACTAACTAACTAACTAACTCTAACTAACTAACTAACTACTAACTAACTAACTAACTAACTAACTAACTACCTAACTAAACTAACTAACTAACTAACTAACTAACTAACTAACTAACTAACTAACTAACTAACTAACTAACTACCTTATAATATAATATAAATATGAGCTAAATAGACAATATCGGTTAGGTTGTATGGAGGAAAACTTTAACTTGGTCTCACACATGGACGGGCGGACGATTCGAAACCGATTGGCTTACTTTAAGTGTGTTACAAACATCAGCACAAACGCAAAGTAGGTACTACGTAGTGTAGGGCATATGTAAGTATAATATACTCTGTATGGAAAGCAAAAACTTTGGTTACCCCTCTCAAACTTTACCTTACTTTGTTTTACAATGATTCCCGAAATATTTTAAGTCTACCGATGGCCGTTCGTGAGCTGTACCAAATTTAAAAAAAAGGTATTTTTGTTTAGTTTTGTTAAATTGTAGTTTGGTTTTTAAACAATATATTCAATATGGGGTATCGTTTGAAAGCGTCCAATGACGTACTAATCATAAAAGACCGTCTGCTCATAATCGTCATGTTCTAAACAATTTTAAATTGTTTGGTTTTTCATTAATATACATAAATAAAATTTATGCAAATTTTGCACACCTCTTCAAAACCTTTCAAATGATACCAAATATTGTATGTTTTGTTTAAGAAAAAACTGTTAAATTTAGAAAAATAACTAAAAAGGGACTTTTTTGTAACCGGTTCAGCATGAACGGCCAACGATAAACTAAAAATGTTTTGGGAACCATCATAAAGATTTTTTGAAACTGGGTAAGATTTTGATTTGAACATGAAAAATCATGTCTCTCATAGGATATTTTGGGTAATAGCATATTACATAACAACAAATATTTTGTAAGTCGGTCTAATATACATACTTATGTACATATAAATTGTTTTACCGTACACAAGCATTGATTTATTCACAAGTAGAAGAAATCTGTATAAGAATAATTAGATTATGTGAGACAAACAAATTCGAATCTGTTGCAGACAGATTTTGCGCCCTTATACCAGACTACATATCTGATGATGATGAGTTTACATTGTAATAAAACATTTTTAAAAAGGTTTAATTGCTCCGCCATTGAACGTTACTAAATTTCTGAAAAAAATTAATATTGTTATTTGCATATCGCATGAAATATGTATTTTGTATGTACATATGTGGTGTGAGTAAAATAAATATGTAATCTATTTGCTATTTTTCAAGGAACTGCCATATTAATGCTTTTAAACTTTACAAAATTTGTTTTTGATATTTAATACAAATTAATAAGCCAATTAAAAGTTTTTAAAAATTTAACATTTTTTTTATATGAATAAAATGGAAATGTGTCACTTATTTCCTTTATATGTAATTATTTTCTGTAGTCATTAGAAGCAATACGAAATAATAAATTTCTAAAAAAATGTTTTACAAAATTTTATTTTTCATTTTAATGATAATATTTAATTTGTTTTTACTTCCTATTAACTACTTATAACATCCACTTCCTCAAATTTACATTCTTTGATATTATTTTAAAGCCAAGGGAAATAAATTTGTTTTCTTTTTATAAACATTGCATTTACAATGAAATGTGTTTATATGTGAAAAGGAAATAAAAATAAAATTTTTTTGTTTTTTTATCATTTCCTAGATTTAAAATTTATTTCTATACACAATTTTGTGTGTGAGAAATTTTAAGATAAACTTTTCATTGTAAAATATTATTCTTTAAATCTACATAGATATACAATGGTTATACAAAGGTTTTTGCTAAATCTCTTTAAACAAAAAATAAATTCTCGGGAAGACATAAAAGATTTATATATTTGTATTCTTAAATTTAAAAAGTTCAAAGATAAATTTGCTGCGCTCCTTATGATATCAGCAAACGCATTAATGAGTGTATACTAGGAAATTTGTTTATTTTTTTACGTGTTTCTATATACTACGGATTGTGTCATAATTTAACGCAAATATATATTCAGTTGAAAGTACTTTATAACAATAAGTAAAGAAAAAGTTTTATTTTTTTTAAGTTTTATATTTTTCTATTTGTATTTATTTTGTATATTTATGTATATCCTAATTCTGAAGAATTTTCTATGCTATTTCCTTCCGGCTGTCTGTCCTTCCGTGTAAACCTTGTTATCAAACTACAGTTCGAATTTTAAATATCATTTTGAACCAAGGGCAGAGTCAGTATTGAAATGGTTGAAATCAGTCAACTACTTATACTAGTACATTTTCAGTAATAGGCTCACTTAAGTTACATATCGCACATCTACTTCAAAAGTGACTCAACTCAAAATTTAAATTTTTCAGAACAGATAACAAATTGTATACCTATTGAAACATAAAATTTACAGCTTTAAAAATAGTCATAAATAGCTAAATAAATAAAAATCAAAAAGTGTAAATCAAATGTGTAAAATTGTTTCTTTTTATATTCTTTGGTATCTATCTCAATACTTGTTGATCGGAATCAATGGATCAAAAAAAGCTTTTAAGGAATCAAAACCTATATACCAATTCGTTTATAGTTGACCATAAATCATTCTAAAAGTTTAGCATTTAAGTATACACACATACATATGTATGTAAATATTTTTAGACTCTGTTCAATATAGATCCCTCTATATTCTTATATGTATGTATGTATGTATGTATGTATGTATCTACTATGTGCATATGTATATGTAAAGGGTATTTAAAATTCTCATCATTCCTTTGAGAATACCAATTTGTTGTTAGAATCACAAAATGACAAAATTCATGAAGTGTTTGTCATATATTTTCATACTTGACTGATAAAATTTTACTATTGAAATCCTATTGTTAAATCTGTTTAAGAAATTTCCAAGAAAATATTTGCGGAATGTGCGTAGCTATTAAAAGGATCTTATATGTTTTCGGAAATAAATTGTTTGTATATGTACATAGAAATGCGGTTTATTCTTTTGAAACGAGTAACAGATGTTATTTGTATTTGTTATTCTCAGTTTTAAGGTATTTAGAAAAGTACTTTTGTATAAATATAAATAAATAACCAGCAAGAGTTTTCGGTTATGCCGAATCTTATATACCCACCATCAAATCATATGTTGTAAAGATAAACCCCCCTATTCAAAAACAACTTTTTGTTTTATAAAATAATTTTTAAAATAAAATTTCCTTTCAAAATTAGATTTATAAACAGTTTATTAAATAAAAGTTTGTTACAAATAAGGGGGATCATTCCCATTTTTATGCCAATGGGAAGGACCGAGAATATATCGTCATACGAAATCCAAAAAGCCCTAAGTCACATTGAACAAATTTTTCAGCAGAAGCAAAAAAACCGTCTAAAATGATAAATAAACCAAAAATGTTCAACATTTTCTCAAGTTAAGCTTATTTCTTATTGACAAATTATTATTTGAAGAAAAATGTGCGGTTTTTGTTTTACTTACGGAAATATAAAACTTACGTCCTTGAGAATTTGTTTTTTCTGAAACCCAAAAGGGCCCAAGTTACATTAAAAATTAGTAAGTTTTAACATTTTCAACTAAATTCTAATCGGTTTTTGTTGGTCAAATAGGCCGAAACATGGAAGGTATAAGGCTTCTTTGTTTTCATAAAGATTTTAGGAAATTGGAATATTTCTTTGAAAAAATTCTAAAACTGATAAAAAAAATCTCTAAATTACAAGGATTCGCTAAAAGTGCCAATTTTGTTTAATTTGATGCCATCTTATAACATTTCACAGTTTCGAAGTTAAAAATTCAAAAGAATTTTAAAATCTTCATGCATTTTAAGGTAATTTTAGAACATAACCTCTTAGAATTTCTTTAATAGGGACGTTGATTTTAACTGTAGGAGTGTAAAATTTAGCAGGAACATGTATTTTGATACGGTGAATCAAATCAGTCAAAAAGTCGATTTTGATATATACTTTTCTGGTTCTTGATTGTGTTACATATGGAATGACAAAAATAGTATACCCCCACCTTTTTTGATGGTGGGTATAAAAAAGTGATTTTATGATAATTTTCCACAGAATTTACTTTAAATTTGTTATATTAAAATTCCTTGGAATTTATTTTTACACGAGTATGTGCAATTTTCCTATTAATTTAACAGTCATAACATGTATGAATAATTTAATATATAATATGAATATTTAGTGTAAAAATTTAACAAAATATATAAAAATCAAACCCATTTTGCATAAGTATATATACTATACTATACCGAACTTTAGACATGCTACAACAAAATTAAATGTTAAACAATCATCATACCATTCACGTGAGAAAGGTATAAACCCATAGTGCTTTATGTGAACACCTATCTATGTAGTCGGGCTTATTTAGGTTTCAATCACAGCCACCACGTAAACTCAGAAGGAACCTTAATTAATAGCCGGTTACAGGATGAAATCTGAGGGCCAAACCTGTGGTTGATAAAATTAAAAATGGTTTTTAATAAAAAATATTTTAAAAAATAAACTATGAGTATAGATATATGTAAATTTGTATGTATATCATTTGACATTTGTTTATTTCTTTCCTTTATTATATTATTTTGCATACGAAATTACGAATTACTTGACAGATATCATATTTAATCGTCTGACAAAAAGAAGAAAATTTAAGCAAAATGTGTGTTTTTATTCTAACAAAATTTAAAAAATGCAAAAGTTATTTTATGTAGAAAGAAATTCATTAATCATACATATACAACTGGAAATAACAAAACATTTTTTTATGTTCGTATATCTCGTTTTGTCTGATATAGTTGTTCGTAATTTCTCAAGTGTGCTGTACGGCAGCATAACAACAAATTGTAATCATATTGCTGTTTCTAATAATTTTTACATTTTACCGTACACAAATTGTACATAAACTTACAAACAGATCATGATCCTGAACTAATACTGTTAAGTGTGTATATAATTCTTTACATCAGCACAAAATTGTGATACTTAGACTCTACCACTGCAGTTGTGTATGCCACAAAAGTAATATTTCACTATACAAAACGTGGCTAAAGGTGAAGTGACCTTTAGCCACGTGTTATATAGTGAAATTTAATAATAGTGCCATGTTAATACAAAGTTTGAAATTTTCAAATAATTTTTTGGGATTTTTTGTTTTCATAGTTGTAAATCAATCTTTTGGGTTTTTATGTCCAATATTAATCAAATAATAAACAAATCAAGAGCTATATATAGTGAATAGTATAATAAATGTAGTAAAATATGTTTACTCACTTGAACATAAATCTCACAGTTTCAAATTGTGTAATATAAATCATTGACAAACTTATGAATGAACACTGGTAACTTTGGCAAAAGGTTAAATCATATTAATGCCAATGAATTGTGTGACCAAAAAATTATGCACATACATACTTACTTTTTTGTATACTTATGTCCTGATAATTGTTGCACGCACATGCCATTTTGATTTCTAAGCAGCACTGCTACTCTCAATTTTCATATAAATAATGACCAATCATTGTCATTTATGATGAAATGTTGTAGCATTCAAAAATTCCAGACAGAATTTTAGATTTTAAATATTTTTAAGAAATTCCTTTGTTAACAAAATGTTTTCTTTTTATATGTTTATAAATATGAAATAATTAATTGAGATACGAAATCGTAACACAAGCACTCATTTTCATAGTACATACATATTTGCAAAATGTTGCCTTTTTAATATGCATCAGTATTTTCTTGAATTAAATTTTTTGAAAAATCCGTTTTAGCAGACATCCCTTGAGAAATTTATAAAATAAAGCTAAACTAAAAAAATATATATAAGTCATTTGGGTCATTGTACTTTGGGAAAATTGAGAGTCATGCATACACATATCGTATTTTGAAATACAAAATAACGTATCGTAATTTTGAACATCTTATAAGCGAGAAATTTAAAGAATTTTTGAACTTCAACGGTTTATAATGTATTTATTCTTATAGCAGGATTATAAATGCTTTTTGTAATAAGGGTTTGCTTTTCATTCCTTCATCTTTGTGAAAAATGTGCAAATAATTCGTATTTTACTTCCAAATTGTAATTTTCCGTCTCATGATTACCAATTGTAGTCTGGACCGTTTCCGAAAAACTTTAGTTATAGTTTTAAATTTTAGTGTTTTGTGTTAAATTTTGAAAGGTTCAACAACAATACAATTTTGCTTTCCATACAAATTGAATCAGTTGAATATACATGTATTGAATACGAAGGTAAATAACATTTAATATAGAAAGAAAAGTATATAAGAAAGCGATATTGTAATGTCCTTCTAGTTGTAATTTTAATATAGTTCATTGGAATTTGCTACATTTGGTCTTTGGGAGTATCTCTTTGTTTTATCAAAAAGGGCAAATATTTTTATAATTTAAGGTCAATAAATTTTCAAAATTATTTAATGCTTAAAAAATTATTTTTTTGCAAATAATTATTATTTTTTTGTAATTATAATTTTGTAATTTTATTCTTTATCAAGCTGTTGCTAAGTGAAAATGAACATAAACCGGTAAATCATTAATCTGCTGTTTACATAATGAATATTTTGTACATTTTTTCACCATCATTTTTTGTCTGTAAAACGCTTTAAACATGTCATTATTTTCATTTACACTTGTACTATCGACTGTCTTTATAATGACTTTATTATTGTGTAGATTACACACCCATGATGTTACAAAATTTAACAATATTGCATAAATAATTTAACACACATTAAGTGTAGTAAAATATGTTGGGTTGAGGGTAAAAACAAGTAAATTTTGTTTAACATGATTATTGTGGAAACTTTAATTGCATTTTATGGAATAAAGAGAATATTATTAATATCATTAGCCCATTATGCAGGTTCTAAAGTAGTCTATAAGTGCTACATATGACCAGTAATGGAAAAATCATATTTTTTTATTGGTTACCCATTATTTGACAAAAACATTAAATGGAAAACGTTGTTTTATTCTTTTATATAAAACGAAGTACTTCCAAAAGAATAACATTTATCACCACTTCAAAAGTAGCACTAAGTGATTTTTTACCTTCTAAATTCTTCTATTTTTTCGAAAATAATTCTATTTTTTTAATGCTGAAGATTTTCATTCTTACATTTTTATATGTTAAAAATTCTTAATTTTGGGATTTTGTATTAAATGTGTCTATTTCTCTTATTAATGTTAATATTATTTAAGTCAATTAGAGTCATTCTCAAGAGGTATTTTTAATGTTATTTTTTTGGAAGTAATATTCTATAATACTACAATTTCACTTCCATATAACTTCCAAAAAAATAACATTAAAAATACCTCTTGACAGAACAGGTGAATTTGGAATCAAATATAAAGAACATCCCTCCAGTGGCAAGTCTGTGTTAAAATCATCACTTCTGCAGGTCTTTTTCAGTACTCTGTATATATATACTCTGTATATTCTACTTCCTTTTTCGCTTCTTCGGAAGTTATTTTTTTTTTTTTGCTGGGTAATTAAAACACCAAGTGGTTCAAAATTACTTATTTATTTAGATTTGTAGTTCATTAAGATAAGTATTTAAAGTTTGTTAATCGTTTGTTAGGAACTATTTTCATATAAAATTCCTATAATGAATCATTAATAATTTTATATGGAGGCAGTTGTAAGCCATAAATTAATTTTCTGAAATGGACCTTGTAAGGGTACTTGGATCAATTATAAACCAATCCAATTCTATGTCACTAATTTTGTCTTTTAGTGCATATTCTCAAAATAATCTAAGAAATTCCAAAAAAGAACTAAACCAAATGCCTAACAATTTTTAAAATATTCTCAGCAAAAAACTTACATTGAAAAGTAATGAGTTAAAAAGCTAATTAAACCTCTTTTCACTACTTCTTCACTAGCATTTTAAGTCATATATTTTTCAAATATTTTTCAGTACATTAACACGCATCGATTGAGTGTTATTCCTACATGAGATTATTAAAAAGGCTTTTCTTCAGGACACTCTAATGTATAGTAGCATACGTACGTATGTGTGTGTATGTATGTAGTATGTGTAACAGCTAATGATACAGCACACAGAAAAACGACCAAAAAAGAAACCATAAATACCAAGTAAGAAAATTGAGATAAAATTCAACTTTATACTTAAATACTCTGCATCGAACTTGACCATATGCATGTTTGAAAGAAAAAAAAAAAAAAAAAACAGCAGCAACAATAATAGAACAACAACAAACCTATGGAAAAACTAGCTGCCATGAGATCAAAAAATATATGTATATTTATCAATGAATGAGAGTTCAAGTCCAACGCAAACAACACTATTGAAATGTAAACACGTAAGTATATTAGAGTGGGTTCATTTGTAAGGAAAATTAAAGCTTAGTTTATTTTCACAAATATCGTAAATTTTAAATTATTTGGAAAAAATTTTACATTTTATTTTTTCAAATTTTAAAATTTTAAAAAATTTTAAATTTTAAAACATGGCTTAATAATGAAAATAACAATATTCAAAATGTTGTTTTGAATTAATGATAACTCAAGATCGATTCAATCATTTTGGGAAATGATATCTTAATACATATTAACAAAATTCAATTTCAATTTCAGCGGGAACATCAGCAGCTTACATTATGGAGCCAGCCTAATGTACATTTACAATGAACATGAGTATTGCACACGTGTAAAAATCATGAATTATTAATTATTCCCAGCGATTTAGATACAAAATTCAAAATGGGAAAGTTATTTTTATGTGAAAGTCATAACACAAAATTTTTTTTACTATTTTTCTCTCTATTTTTCAAAATTTGTTATCCTTTTTATTATAGAAAACATGTTTTTTAAATATGAACATATTTAATGTCCACTTGGATTCTTTAAGATTAAATATCTACGATCTTCTAGACAAGCACAAGAAATAGGATAAAATGACGACTTTTGGACATATACAAGAACATTTAACATGAGCTCAAAATATGGACCGATTATAAATAATGAACCGATTTTAACCATTTCGACCTTGGGTCAGAAGAAAAATATGTCTTTAATATTGCAACCTGTAGCGTGCGCACAAGGTTTACATGGACAGACGGACTGACGGATCGACATAGCTAAATCGACTCAGAAAGTGATTAGAACAATAAAACAATATTTTAAGGTGTTACAAACATCAGCACAAACGCATAACATCCTCCCCACTACATATAGTGGTGTAGGGTATAAAAAAATAAAGGGTAAACTTAAAATAAGTTTTATTTTTTATATTTCAAATTACTCCATATTTCTTCGTATTATTGTTGCTACAAGCTGTCATAGAATTGTTATAAGTTTTACTTTTTAATTAAATTTACTTATTATAAAACCAAACAAAGTTTAAAACTTAAGTAATCGAAAAAAAAAAAAATAGATCCAATAAATAAATGTATCCCATTAAAACATGCGCAATATATGAATAGGAGTTTTCAGTATTTTTGGATAAAAATAGATTGAAGACAATATTTGTAGGGACAAGAAAACAAGTGTTTTACAATAATAATTGGTTTCTTTGTATGTAACCTAAACCTCTTTATTGTAAGTTTGTGTTATTTTTGTAAAATCAAAAAATAATTTCTCTACAACCACCTTAAAGCACGTGCGTCGACTAGGTTTTCTTATTTATCTTTTTTTACTCATTGTATTATAAATATTTTTTTACCAGGTTTATTATTCAAGTTTTTCTATAAAATTCCACTCGTACAAAAAACACTATACTTATTTCTTAACAGAAATAAGTTATTGATTATGTTTATATTTGAAGTGCTTATAATGTGTTGAATTGTGATTAATTGCTACAGCAACACTTTATTATTTGCATCTTGATACAAATCCTTCAATTATATTATTAGTCAAATAAATCGGAAATAGATAAAAACAAATTAATTTAAATTCTCATAAATGAGGTATTATTATTATTTTCTATAAATAAATTGACCTAGTATAATAAAAGTTTTTTTTTCTAAATAATATTCTGTTGAAGATTATTAATTGTGTTATTTATAAAAGGTAACACAAATATTTACAAGGAATGGTAAAATTGTTATTTTGCGATAATAAAGATCAATAATAAATGAACATTAATTAATTAAATAATTCCATAGAAAGTAAAGAGCAGAAGAAAAACAAACATATAAAGTTTAACCTAGAAACTAAATTCATTATTATAGTCACTGAGAAACCCACATATTTTATAACTATATTGAAATAAATTGTATCCTGAGGAGATAATCTCACTTTTTATACTTTAAAGTCAACTTTCTGAAGGCTTCAATCTTATATGAGAATTTAATAAATATATTGATAAACAGTTAATATTATCGATATAATTTTCATCAAAAAGTATTATTTGGGGGCATACTGAGGGTGTAAGTAAGTTTCTTCAACAACTTGTAACTATTATTGTTTAAAACAATCAAAACAAGCACCCACCTTAATACACACCAATAGACCCAAAATGACTTTCAATCTTTAACTATGATAATACCCAGTTTTCTTCAGAGTACATAATTAGATTTTTTATACCCTACACCACCATAGTGGGTAGGGTATTATACGTTCTGATGTTTGTAACGCACAAAAATATTGGTCCTACCTTAAAGTATACCAATCGACTCAGAATCACTTTCTGAGTCGATTAAGTAAACCTTGTGCGCAAGGTACAGGTCGCAATTTTTCAGATATTTTGATGAAATTTGGACCATAGTGTTTTTCATCTAGCCAACGACGAAGCCTATTGAAAATGGTTGAAATCGGTCCATTATTTCACCAAGCACCCATAAAACCCCTCCCCCGGAAAGCGCTTTTGAGTTCATAATTATGTTAAATATTGTAGTATCTCTACAAAAATCGGCAAAACCTAGTTCTTTATACGTCTTAATAATACTACCAATTTTCATAATTATATGAAATACAAAGTCCCCTGCAGAAAATGACTTGAAGGTCAATAATTCACTAATAACCACTAGTATCACGATGAAATCCAGCATACATAACTCTAATGTAAACGTAAAGCCATGTACCAAAATGTATAATTATAGGCACATATATACCCTTGCCCCCATATAACCTCACTTCTTTCAACACATTGTTAAAATATTTCGGAATTAAGGTAAACAACTTAAATGCTTTGTTATTAAATATAATCCACATTTTTAACATACTCAGTGGTGTAGGGTGCCATATGCTCGGCCATGCCCGACTATCCTTTCCTACTTGTTTGCATTTTTAATCTGTGCACACCAACAACACTTCTATCTATCAAATATTCTGTACGTGTCATAAACAAAGAGAAAACATGATTTAAAGCAGCTTTCTGTAGAATTTTACCCCGAATGTGTCATTTTCACTTTCCAATCGAATTAAGGTATTTTTCATCTTTCTTTTTAAGCATTATCATGGTATTTTCAGGAGATAGGAAAGCATATTCTACCTACATTTGAAACATGTGAAGTAAGAATGCAAATAATAGTATAAGGCACAACAATAAGTTTTCAGGATAACAGAAAACTGTTTATTTCTATAATACGTTTACTTTTTGGTTTCACACATATTTTGAGGACCACACCATTGAAAATTTTTTTTTAATACGAAAAAATATGAATTTTTATTAAATATCAACCTAAGTATGATTTATCGATAAAATTCAACTCAAATAAGTTTTATATGTTTAAAATCGTCTAATCCAACTTTTGAAACCGACTTTAAAACACATAAATATATTCTTATTTTTCCATATATGCAATATATTTGCTAGTTAATATATTGCAAAATTTTAACAGCGCCCTAGAACACACTATGTAGTTTTTAATAACACACTAACATGAATTGTAACACTTTTTCCATAAACATTGTTTCATACTTTTTAGGAATTTGACAGAACACATTAGAAATACAATAAAAATTTATACGAAAAATGTAGTTCTTTATAACAAACTAAAATACTTTTTAGAAATTGATTATATTCTATTTTCCTGTTTGCTGTATAATAAGATAATTTATCTGACAATTGTGCGTCCTGTTTTTTTGAGTTTGTTTGCAGTATTTCCAGTTGATTACCCAACATTATTTTCTTTCTCGATATTATGGTGTGCATATGGGGGATTTCATGTCAATTGACCCAACCGTTATCTTGATGATGATTTACACATGTGATAGATAGTCCTATTGGATATTAGTTTAGATACAATTTTTCGATAAGATCGTTCAAGAATTCTCTGAGTAACATTAAATCAAAATATGATATTATTGCCAAACTTGCGTTTCTTCTCATCTATGTAACAATAGGTAATTGTTGTAAGCTAAATTTGTTCCAAATTTTTTACATAGCTTTTATTTTACTTTTTTCATGTGATTTCACAGACTACTATAAATGTTCTTCAGGATGCACAGTGAGCCATAATCAATATTTCCTACACCATTTTAGTGGGGAGGGTATTATGCATTATGGTCCTACACCTTAAAGTATACCGATCGACTCAGAATCACTTTCTGAGTCGATTAAAACATGTCCGTCCGTCTGTCCGGCTAGCAGGCTGTTCATGTAAACCTTGTGCCTATCGAAAAATATTGGTTCCAAAAGTTTTATAACTTGACATGAAATCCCTCATATATTTATTATAGAATTCTATGTAATTGTTGTATTTTATTGTTTAAAACAATTAAGATATATTGCTTAAAATGTATACAAATATTTATATAACATTGTGCATTAGAGTGTCCCGAGGAACGGCAATTTTACCAGCGATTGACAATCCTGACCTCAGTATAATTTGTGAAAAATAAAATATCTCAAATGGGTCCCACAATAAACAATATTGAGCTGGTTACGGGAAAAATAATTTCAAAATTTTTCTAGAGTATTTTTGGTTCACAAATGGTTTTAAGCGGGTTGAAGAGACATATCATTTTCGCTTTTTTCGAAATAGGTGTCTTAAGTCTTAGCTTAAAAGAAAATAAAAAAAAATAGTTTGGCGTATGGTTGGTCCATTTCAGAAATTTGTAGATTACTTTGGAATTTATATGCCCCTTAAATACAATAAAAGTTATTTTATGGATCAAAAATATTCCGAAAAATATAAATTATTTTTCCCTCGATAAGCTCAAAATTACGGTGTTTTTTAGACCCATTTCGAAAAGATTGCATACAGTATAAAATATATTCTTCATTTTTCTTATATTTGGTATATTATCCTCATAGTATGAGGATATCATTTGATAGGTATTCCTACAAAAAATTTTTTCACGGGATACCCTATTGTGCATAGACATTAAAACCCTTCAATAAAATGGGTCTTTAAATGGATAAGCATCAAACGGAAGGTATACATTTTTTCTATCATTATCAATTGCTTTGGTTTGTGGTAAATGGGTGCGTATTAGTATTCCAAGAATGTAGTATGTAGTTCAATTAAAGCACTCATACGTTCAGTAAATTGACTTACTTTTTTTTGGAAATGATGTTCATTCATTAGTCGTCCAAAACCAAATAAAATGCATTTTAACTAAAACCAAAATGTACATTTAATTGAAGCTAATATTAAAGTGTTATTAAAACAAATTCAGCAATGTAATTTTGTCTCTCTATTACGTATACTTATGAACACCCAAAAATTAATTCATTATGTATTTAGTTAACATAAACTTTAAAATTCTATATAAATTAAATTATTTAGAATTTATTAACATTTAAATGTAATAGATAATAATACAAAGGATAAACAATTATTTCTACTTAAAATTTTTCTTACTATGTTGATTTTTTAAAAGGAAATATTTTAATTAAATATTATTTAGTAAATTATTCTCTGTTTATAAAGCAAGTAATTGTTTTCCTAAAACGTGCTCTTTTGAACAATTTATTATGGTTTTTTCTTCTTATGTATACTACAAGTTTTGGAAGGTTTGTATAAATTTTAATAAAATTGAATATATTTAACTTGTGTTAACAATGCAACTTTAGTTGCATTTCTATTAAATTTATAAATGTTATTCATTAAATCAGAATAGAGTTTAACAAAAATATAATAATAATTTATTAAGTCCTCAATTTGAATCACTTTAAAGTGTTCTGTATAGCCGTCCTTTGGGCATTTAAGCTGTGGGAATTTTCCAAAAATATGAAAAGATATTTAAAGAGTCAGTTTTATCAAATCCCGAATCTTTTTTATTCCTTAAACCAGATGTTTTAGGTAGATTTAAATATATAAATTTGTTTATTTTTTATTTCATACAAGAGTTAAAATAATATAATGTCTAAAGAACATCACTGCACATCGAACCAAACTAAACTGTGAGCACATGTATGTATGTGTATGGTATTTAAACCACAATTGTAATATTTTATACAAAAAGTGTACACATTTATAACATACTGAATGCAAATGTTCATAATTTTGCATAATTTTGCACTTCATTATTATAGCTTTAACACTAACAATCTTTAGAAAAAATGCATCAGTGTAGCTATTTAAAATTCTTGGTTTAGAATATAAAATTTTTATTTAGATGAATGAATTCATATTGTTGTACAATATTTGTTAAGTCATAATTATAATTACATATTTATACATAGTCGGGATGGATGATCATAGGATACTCTATATCAGCTGCATATGTACACTGACTTTCTGAAGAATATGGGGCTAGGGTAAAAAAGGTCGTATACTAATATACATTTTACTCATTTCTGACGTAGGACTTTAGGAACAGATAGGCTGATCTAAAACTAATTGGTGCCAATTTTTAAAGATATAGATTTTATTTAGCACAAATAGAATCAGAAATGATTCGCGTTATGAACCGCGAATGACAGATAATGAAAAATGTGTTCTTATACAGTTGTAGGTAAGCATTTCTATACAGACATCAGCGCAAACTCCTAATACCCTACTTATTATAGTTGTGTAAAGTATTAAAAATACTCAAAACAGAAAACATCTGATATAATTTTTATACATTCAAATAGAATCCATATAATTTTTAAAATGTAGCTCACAAATGTTTCTTTTCAACGACTCTTATTTGAATATAAGGGAAAATTAAAACGTGGCACGTTTTGTTTCACTTTCATGTTTGAATAAATGTGGATTATTCTATATTTTCATACACTTCAAACGTTTATGACATATTTAAACAAAAAAGAATATATAATGCAAACAACAAGCTAAAATAATGTGGCTTCATTATTACCAACTTTCATTATTATTTTTTTTTTTTGTTATAACATAAAATACGACACGTTCCACACTGTCGTAATATGTCATACAACAAAACATACAGTGGGATGGTTTATAAAAAAAAATAAAAAAGCTCCCTTTAAAAAAAACTAAAGTTTAATTAAAAATCTATGTATTTCATGAACTTATTTGTATTTCAACTGCCAATACATATTTCTTTTAATAAATCCACTGTTCAAACTTCTACAAGTGTATATAAAAAGACCTTAAATTAAATTGTTTCGCAAAAAAAGTATAAGTAATATCATGATTAAACGTACTCTGCTTACAAAATATTATGACTAATTACATTTAAAGCAAACTGCTGAAGAAACGAAACGAAAACCTGACAGACAGACACACATATTGACTGATTGATAAGACGAAAATCTAAAACCATTTTTTTCACAAACATTATCGATGGATTTAGTGGCTTTTTTAGATTAAAGGCGGTAATAATTTAAAGTGAATTCTAATTCGAAGTAAATTACAAGCTTCCACAACGTTTACGTACATCATTTATCACAATTTAATACCTCAGAAGATTGTGTACAAACATTATTAAGCGAACGAGAAACATAATTTATAAAAACCAATAAAAGTTAAATATGTTTAAGAATATTCTTAATAATTTCTCGGTTGTCAAAAAAATAACCTCAAAATTTGAAAACTTAAACCAATGTGTTGTTATAAAACTTATATTTACGAGAACATAATAACAATTAAAAATTGTTATATTCTTCTAATTTAGTAAATGATAAAATTTTATTTTCAACTTTTTATATAACGAGTAGTTTTTCACATTAAATAATATGACTTTAGTATTGTTAACTCCCCCAAAAAAAGAAAGAAACATGTTTTCCGCATGAGACCCCAACAGTATAAAATACCTAAAGTCTTTACAATAGAATGAACATTCAAATTCCAAACAAAAGAACAAATTTAGAAGAAACATTTTTTGGTTTATGTCAAAAGTCATAGAATTGGCTGCAAAAGAATTAAATTTAAGTGTATTTGTTAATATATACATTAGAGGTGTCCAAAAATTTCAATTCTGCTCAGATGGGAAGGGATCTCGGTATTCAATTTGTTTAAAATTTTACCTCAGTAAGTTTTAGACAATAATGACCAAAATAAGACCCATCTGAGCAAAATCTAAATCTTTTGAACTCGTCTAATCTATATACATATGTATATAAAAGAGTAGCGTTACTGACTGACTGATTCATCATCGCACAGCCCAAACGGCTGAACCTAGAATCATGAAATTTTAACAGTAGATGTGTTTTTGGTAATGTAGATCCACTAAGGAGGGATTTTTCGAAATTTGTACATTTAGGGGTAAGAAAGGGAAAGAACGGGTAAAACAGGTTTTCTTATTTATCTTACCTAATATTAGTGATACAAGAAAAATTTTATATGCAAATATATCTACTCTGAAAATAAGCAGATGGGTGGCTGGTACTTTTTTGAAATTCGTATTTTTAAGGGGTGAAAATGTGTAACAAAGGTGATTTTGGTACCTTTTTTGGCCCTTTATAACTTTTTAACTAATAAACAAAATAGCATTTTTGTAAATATTTTGAATAAATCTCCCAAAATTAGGCGGTACACCTGTTTCGTACTACTTAAAATTCAGTCCTTTTGTAAAAGGGAGAAAACTGTATTTTTGGTACTATTTTTAGCACATTAAGAAATGTTTTTTGATTTATTGAAGTATTCCTATTAAATTACGGAAAATATTTGTTGAAGCAACATTTTTGCTATTTCACTGGGGAAAAAAGTACCAAAAATAGAAAAAACGAGAAATTTTATTTTATTCAAACTCATTGAGCCAATTTTTATAAAATTTGAAAAAATAGTTTTTTTACTCACACAAAATAGGCTATTGGTATATTATTTTGGAATTCGAGTACTAAGGCTTATATAGGACCAAATTCGAGTAAATTGTTTGGTACTTTTTGAAAGCACAATTTTTCTGGAACAACTGAATGCAGATATGAATCGTTTGAGTTTTATCTGTGATATATAGATTAAAATACGGAACATTTTGTAAACTTAATTCTCAAAAAGGTATATTTCGAAACGAAAAGGCGAAAAATTGTACTATTTTTATAGTACTTTCCACTAAGGTAGAATTCATTCCACTTTTGGTGCTTTTTCTTTCTTCAAATGTTATTCTTTGTATGTTTTTTAATATGAATTCAAAACACATGATTATTAAACATACACGGTTCTAATTGAATAAGATTCTTTAAGAGAGAACTTTTTAGTACTTTTTATCTCATAAATGGTACTTTTTTAATTTTCTAACATTAATTTTAACATACATTTTCTTGACTGAATAATATTCTGTAAGTGGGAACTCTTTGGTACTTTTCCATTCTTTAAATGGTACTTTTTTGATTCTCTATTATGGTTAACCGGAACACATGACACAAGTACCTCTCACCTATTAAGTGAGAATTTATTGAGAGAAATTTTTGTACTTTTTCGTTTTTCCGATGGTACTTTTTGATATTTTTACATATTGAACATAGAAATATAAAATTTAAAATGTAGGGACCTTAATGAATGAGAATCTACTGAACGGGACTTTTGGTAATTTTTCATTCATTCAAATTATATTTTTTGAATTGTATATACTTAATATTGAACACAGAAACATAACATTTTTGATTAAATGAAAATTTATAAGAGGTATTTTATTTTAAATAGTACTTTCGAAATTGTCTATAATGTGGAAGCTAAACGAATGAAACTAAAAATACAAGCTTCTTACTGAA
Source organism: Lucilia sericata (assembly GCF_015586225.1). Taxonomy (NCBI): domain Eukaryota; kingdom Metazoa; phylum Arthropoda; class Insecta; order Diptera; family Calliphoridae; genus Lucilia; species Lucilia sericata. The sequence continues at coordinate 77,123 of NW_023994232.1, forward strand.
TGCGAATTTATTCACGTGATATTGAACGTAAAAAACTGAAACATTAAAAAATGTTTAATTAATTTTAATTTTCTATAAAAGTAAACAAAATTTTGTATGTATTTAATTTTGGTTAGGGTAGCGTATGTTAGTATACATATACATTAGGGTGGGCACGTTTGTGTGGAGGTAAATAAGGTGTCAATGTTCCTAACGAAAATGAAAGTCAAATGTATTTGGTAATATATACATTAAAGGATACATACATTTTAATTCTGCTCAGATGGCAAAGGTACACGGTAGCCAATTTGACTAAAATTTTACCCCGGTAAGTTTTAGACACTAATGACCATCTGAGAAAAATCTAAATATTTTGAACATCTCTAATATACTTATACATTAGGGTGTGTCCTTTTGTGTGGAGGAAAAATAAGGTGTCAATGTTTCCAACTAAAATGAAAGTTTAATTGATTTTAAAATTTTTGTCCTGGTGTCAATATTTTTTATCAAATGATAGAAAGGTCCTTTTTTGAGATTTAACGATTTTTTTATATTTCTTCCAAAGGAATGATATACCAATTTGCATAAGGTTATTTGTCAGAAATATGAAAAAATCAGAAAAACCTTAAAAAAGAACCTTTTTATCCTTTGATCCAGCTCACCAAATATTGACTTCAGGACAAAAATTTTTAGAATTGTTATCTTAGAATGAACAAAATTTTCATTTTCGGTGGGAACATCAGCAATTTCAATGTTGCGGCTACCCTAATGTACATATTTAAGAGTATTTGAATGAAAAATGTTAAACTTGATTTTCAGGAGAAGGTTCTCTACAATATTAATAATACTTATGATGAATTACATATATTACGAAACCAAAATAAGTCAGTTATGACAAAGTCCGATTTATACCTCACTTAGGGTATAAAAAATGTTTAAATCAGTTTAAATAATTCTTTTATAATACATATTTTATAATTGCTCTCTGCCATTGTCAAGAATAAACTGTTTTAATTTAGAAGTTTTAACAAGTTACACTTAATCCTCTAGTTTTTAAATTAAATAGCAAAAATATAACTAACTTTTTACCCAGGAAAAAAGCTGAATACTTATTTTGTATTTAGGTTTATGTAAATGTTTTTTTTTTTTCCGACTATACAACTAGATAGATATTTTTTTAAAATTTACATTACATTCTGCAGTTTTAAATTTGCACATTTTTAGAAAATTTGATTTCTATTTCAACTATAAAGACTTTGGGAAATAATAGTGTCATCAGCTGTTTGGTGTTGCACACTAAAAAACTTATCTGATGAGCAACATAGTTCGATTATAATTTATTCAATATTTATAAAAGCCTTCTCTTTAGTTTAAACAATACGAAGCAATACTTAAAGAAAACTCTTTTAATATTTTTTAAATTTGTTGCGCTATTGCAAATAAATTCTGAACTCTCTCTAAACAGCTAAGAATGGAATCACATTCTTTTAAGCTAAAACTTAATTATTATATTGTTATAAATATCAGCACAAATCCAATATACCCTCTCCATTAAAGTAGTGTAGGGTATGTAAATTTAATGTTAAAATATCTTAAAATATTTAATAAATATTATATGAATTAAAAACTTACCAAAAATATTTTCAAATAAAGTGATATGTGGCTGTGTGTAAACAATGTATGCCGTATATGTGTGTGTAAATACTTGTGTGGTTAAATTGAGTTTTTATTTAATTATGTTTTTGAGGTATTTCAATGATACACACGTGCGCAATTCATATTCATTCATTCGGTTTGTACAGTTATAACAACTGCCTTTACACTATCACAGCTCAGAATAAAGCTAATTTGATGTTTAAGTTTGTTAGGATAGGTTTTCAGTATTCATTGTCAGATAAGAATTCAGATAGTGTAAAAACAGCTTAGCAAAAAATATCTTCTATTACTATAACATATTTTGAGATGTAAATATGATTTAAACAAAATACATACTACTACATACATTTGAACATAATAGAGAAATACTACAATATTGGTCCATTATTTTTCCATATATCAATTGACTAATATTTGGTAATATTTTTTGAACAAGTGCACGTGTAAGGACAATTTATACTTGGTTATTTGATAATTATTTACATACAATTCTATATTGTATTATAAAGAAATTAATCATTAAAGAAATGTTTGGTGAAAAACATTAAAGAAGATTTTTATGTCTTATGTCATAAATATTAGAAGCCTAGAAGAAGACATTCTATTAGAATTGATACAATTATATGTTCCACCAAATCTCTTAGAACGAGAGTCTGTAACAAAAACCATGCGTCCTTTTGATGTTTATTATAATAAAATTAATAAGGTAATAAGTGTAAAAGGTGATTAAATAGTAGTTATGTATATTAAATTCTGATTTACTCATATATACAATAAGGTGCATATGAGCAAATTAGGAATACTTCTCAAACGATACGTATTAATATTAAATACGAGAAAAAAATAGTTTTTTGGAAAAGGGCCTCGGTTCCCTACCAGCGATTGAAAATTTCGATCTCAGTAAAATATGTATGTTGAAAAAATGTCGTTTTCTGAAGGAGGTCTTATATAGCGGATAGGGACCGATCATACTGATATTTGGTAGGAAGATTTCAAACTTGTCTGTCTTGGTTTTCATTGGTATACAAGCATAATACAGTTTAAGGGAAACTTATATGGGGGTAGTGTCAATTATGAACCGATCGTAGAGAGATTTCGCTTGATATAAAACTCGGTCATGTTATATTTCATTGCTATACTGGCAATTTTAAATAAGATATTAACGATAAAGTTATTTCCTGAAGGGGACCTTATTGACCGATCTTTTTATACCCTTCACCTTCGTTAGAAGGGTAGATTCCGTTTGAAGGAAAGGGTCCGTTTATAATTTCTACAATATAATTTTCCGGCCTTATAAAGTATATATATATATATATACATACTTATTGATACTTATTGATAGAGGAGTCGATTAAGCCCTGTCTGTCTGTGTGTTGAAATCAAATTTCTGAAGACCTCAGATATCTTTGGCATCTCAGTCTTCAATAATTCTATCTGACATGCTTTCGAGAAGTTTCCTATTTATAATTAACAAAATCGGTTAGTAACGGAGATATGAACAAAAATCTGAAACAAACTCTGAAAATTTTGTCGAAAAATTAGTATTTTTACATGCAGACGCATGAAAACAACAACAACGTTCAGATTTTGCTTCTTTGTGTGAAATTAATAAGGTCCCAGAATGCGGCCAATATTTCGATGTGTTATAAACAGTATTACAAAAACAAGAAATAAATGTTTTATTGTATTTAGATGCCATTTATTAATTTTATGTAAATTTTTATATTTTAGGTAACGATATATTCCATATATCGCTCATTTACTACAGTCTTGTGGTAAATGTAATGTAAAGCATTTCATTTTCCCTATATAAGTTTCAAGTTAAGTTTTTTATCAAATAAAACTATTTTTTCATCCATTTGACTTTATGCTTGTTGGGTTAAATAAAAAAATAAAAGTTAAAAATGACTTTAATTGAGTTTGTAAAATGGCGTAGAAAATTTGTCCGAGTTTGGTAGTTTTTTTGTGATATTTTTAATGCAATTGTTTTGAAACAAAATATGTGTCAGTGAATAATATAGTGAATATGTATGTATATTAGAGAGTTTTATCAATATATAAAAAATTGGTAAATTAATGCAATATTCTGTTAAAGTTTTAACACACCCTGCAATAATTTAGATAAAACACTTTATTTGCTAGATAAAAGCCATACAAATTTTAAAATTAAGCTTTAAAATAGCGTCTGATTAAGTAGAAATAGGAAAAAAGTAAAATGTACTGAAATATACTAATACACTTCCAACTAGCCTTAAGAGGGTAGTCTAACTGTTTATTATTTTAAATTAAAATCACATTCTAATGCAAAAATTGACATCAGGTTAATGCTCTCTCGAAACTTATGATGTTGATAGTACAGATAATAAAGCAATGTTGATTGTTAGATTGTAGAATAGGGCATATTTGCGAAAACTGTTATTGTTGTTGCCTATTTCAGTTATTAAATTCCGACTTTATGATATTCAAAGGAATCAACGATATTCTTCCAGATTCCATGAAAATGCACAACCAATGTTGCCGAAACAGATGAATGAAAATAGTAATGAATTGACAAAAGAATAAATGAACAAGCTTGAAATTTACACTTTATTATTTTCTTCTATGAAAAGACTCTTAGCAATATGGAATCAAGAAAGTTAAAATGAAAATGTATAAAAAGTAGATTTTAGTTTGTACTTGTTTATTAGTCATTTGTAACGAATAGTTGAATTTTAAGCATATTTTATTTTTCTCAAAAATGATTAAAGCAAAGCTAGAATTTCATTTTAAAAAGTTTCTTCGCTTGCTTGACTCTTACTCTAAAAGAAACCATTAATTGATTTAAATCTTTTTCCAATAAGAATCTTGAGAAAAAACTATTATTTAAGAGTTATAGTATTGCAGTTGTATATTATTCATACATATGCAAATACATATGCTTCGAAGGGTGCTTTCATTATTAAAAATGGGGGATTTTTAATTTTCGGTGTGAACATCAGTACCTTCTTTTCTATTTATATACAAACAGATCCAGCCTAATATTCATATGTACTTTAAACTATAAAACTTAGTAACACACATGTTAAAACATTTCTGTTGGGGTGTGAAGTACCAGATAAATCTTTCGTCACAGGTGATGAACTGTAACAGTTAATAAAAGAATTTGATACGTATATCAGATAATATTTTATGACAATACGTAAATCATAATTTGAAATTCACTAAAAATAGCTATAGTTAATGAATATACTAATCCTCGGAAAGGATTAATAAATTTAAAGGACTTTATAATTTCTCAAGGAATGAGAAATTATAAAGTGTAGTTTTAAGCGTGTGGGGAAAAAAGAGAAAAACACAAGGGATTATTTTTAAATAAAAAGGGATTTTATTTAAGTAAAAATGATGCTCACCTTTGGCTGGGTTAGGAAGAAGTGCAAGTTTATTTCTTTTTTAAATGCCTTGAAGGCTCTTTTCACACAACGTTATAACGGATACTTATGTTTCGTTAAGTTTAATACATAATAAGTAAATTAAATACAGTTTAGTTTTGTACATACGTTAACTATGTATATAAACTAGGGTTTACAAAAGTATTAAATTCAAATAAAAACCAAGGGAAAAGCTTACAAACTAATAATTCATTTTATATAAATTCAATTAAAGAAAAATAATGAAATAATAATAAAATAATAAAAAATAATAAAATTCTAACTAACAATCAATTCAATATAATTCAATTCTTAATGCTAATTTGGACAGTTAAGATTTTTTAGCTGCTTTCCATAATAAGTGTTCCTGATACAAGTTGACAAAACGTTATTTTACTTTTACCTTATATTTTATAAAACTATTATAATCTACTTAAATTTCATCATTATGATAAGAAAGAATGACAAAAGAAAAACAAACAAAATCTTTTCAATCATATATTTGCGCAACATATAAGTAGGTGACATTGAATTTTTTGTAATAACGATAATAGCTGTAATCACATGTGCGCGAGAATATAGTCACACTTATTTCTTAAGGTTTTGAAAAATTGTCATTTAAGATTAAAACTAAAACATTTTCCAGGAAAATGAAAAAATTCTGCGAATAAAAGAAATGCGAGCAATATTAAAGAAAATTCCAGTAGAATTTCCCCATTGAGTTTTGAATATTATATTATGAGTTGAGAAATGAAATGAGTAAAAAGTGAATGTTACTGATTTTTATATAAAATAACCCTACACCAGTTATGAATATTAAATGTGATTTATTTTTTATAATAAAGCATTTATCTTGAATATTACCTTAATTCAGATTTATTTAAGCAATTTGTTGAAAAACTAATTTTCTGAAAGATACTTTATATGGGGGATTGGAGCAAATATGGACCGATCCCCATAAAATGGGCTGTTTAGATTTATATTTATATAATATTTGTCTGTGCTAAATTTCATTGCAATAACAGTGTCAATAAGTGAGTTGCGGATTTAAGTCACTTTCTGAAGGGAGCTTTGTATGGGGGCTAGGGTCAATATTTCGGAATTCGGCAAGATCATCAAGGCTTGTATAAAACTTAGTTGTGCGAACTTTTATAGAGATAAAATTATATTATTCATAATTATGAGCTTAAAAGCCCTTTTCGGGGGGTCCAGTTGTATGGGGGCTAGGTGAAATAATTAACCGATTTTAACCATTTTCAATAGGCTTCGTCCTTCGTACTTCTATAACAACGTTTACATGGACAGACGGACGGATATCGTTAAATCGACTCAGAAAGTAATTCTGAGTCAATCGGTATACTACAATATTATTGTGTGTTACTATAGTGGTGTAGGGTATAATTAAAACTCAGGAAAATTAATAAGCTTAGTTGGCAAACGCGCTAAGCCCTTAACCTAAGGATTATGCCGGTCTTATTGTAAATGAGATGTGATATGACATCATATGAAGTTGAAATATTTTCCCATTTGTGACAATATTTTAAATTCTGGATTTTTTATAAACATTTTCTACAAGACTCCAAAATTGGAGTTTTTATACCCCATGGGAAGATATTATGCGCTTGTAAAGCACAAAAATATTGGTCCTATACTCACCTTAAAGTATACCGATCGACACAGAATCACTTTCTGAGTCGATTAAGACACGTCCATCCGTACGTCCGTCAGGTTGACTGTCCTTATGCGCAAGGTACAGATAGTAATTTTCCAGATATTTTAATAATATTTGATCTTTGACAAAATATGATTTAAGCACATATTTATGAAAAACCCTACCACCAAACTTTATCACTTCCTATACCATTTACAGAAGTACTGAAAAAGCTTTTCTCAAAATCCATTATATACTTAGTTGAGTAATCTTTTTGTAACATATACATAAGAGATTTTAAAAAAATTAAGAAATAAAGAGTTACTTTTGATCTTTAGTGTTACAGGAAGCACGAGTTTCCTGTACAAAAGCAAAAGAAAAACAGAGAAAATATGTTAATGTTAAAAACATTGAATACTGATACAAAACAAAACAATAAAACATGATAGATTTAATGTAAATAACCCAGCAGGAAAAATTCTATGTTAAGACTTTAAAGGCCCCAACTTTTACCAAAGCAGGGTTTTACATTTCTAGAGTACTTTTAATACTTTGAATAAGAATATTAGATTATAATTTTATGAAGTACTTGAAAAGGCTTTAGCAATTTTCTAGTGCTAAATGAGGCCGTTAGAAAGGCCTCCTTGTTACAGCTTTTCCCCCACAAGAACGGTTATTTCAATATACAAATATGCAACTATAAACAGCATTTAAAACAATTTTTGAGGCATTACAGAAATTGTAAATACAGTAGTGCCAACAGCACAGAAACATCATACGAAGGTCATTTTACTATTATGAACATATATGTACATATATTCTTTTTCATAAACATTTAAGAGAATATTATCTATTAAGAAAATGTGTTTAACCAAAACATGTAACCACATTTTCCAAGTTTAGAAACCTATATTCGTTTTTCGATTCCTTTAATTTTTCTTCTTCCCTCGTAAAATTATTTTAAAAATTCTTGTTCACCATCTTATAATGATTTTCTTTGTAAGCGTTTTGTGTTTGTCGTTTTTTTTTTCTTTTTTCTTTTTATACCATCTATTTACAAATTGTAAATAATGGGAGGCAAGTGTGAGAGCCTTTTGGCAATGTTTATGGAATATTTTTTTGTCATAAGTTCCGCTTTAAGTCTTGCTAAATAACCAAGAAACCTCTAAGTACATATATATACTTACATATGTACAGTTACATAGTTAACAACAGGAAATGGAGACTATAAGTGTTATGGATAGTAAGAAGATGGGTGATATAAGTAAATACAAATGTGAAAAAAATTTTGTTCTTTAAAATCCTGGCAGCATTCAAACAATATGAAATCTTCGCACTTTCTGCAGGGTTTTGCATATACATATATGTCTGTATGTAAATTTATTTGAGTGTCTCTGTACACTGCCGTATGTATTGTAAGCAGTATTAGCTGTGTTCATGTACTTAAAAAATTATAATAGATGTCCTATGAACATTTTGTTATTCTACACATTATTACTGATTCCCTAAAGAGAAAACATTTTACTAGAAAATTTAGAAAAATATTTTCAACATTTTTACAATTTATTTATTACGCCATAATAGCTATGTATCTATTTTAAAGAATATCTAGTAAACAAGGCATGAACAAATAAATCTTAAACGGAAATGCATGAATAAGAAAATCTCCATAAGGAACAGACAATGTGAAAGTCACGAATTACTTCATTTCATACAAATTTAGATAAATGACAGAGTTATGCAAATTTTATAAGGTTTAAACGTTTTTAATTTGTGCATAAAATTTACATGTGATTTTGGTATAAATATTAAGTTGATAAAAATAAGTACGAAAAGCTCTTTAAAAAAAACTCTACAATTTAAAAGCATATATGTACTCTTCTATATTTATGCACATAAGTGAGTTTTAAGGAACTGAATCTATTTTTTTTACCTATTTTGTGATCTTTAAGTTCATTTTCGATTTTTTTCTTTCAATTATTGTTTTCAACAGACACACAGACGGACATGGCTTAATCGACTCCGCTATCTATAAGAATCCAAAATATATATACTTTATAGGGTCGAAAAATTATATTGTGGAATGACAAACTTATATATACCTTCTCAAGAACGTGAATGGTATAAAAATATATTACGAATTAAGCGAAAGAACATAAGCTTTGTCGCCGTCATATTCTGACGAGGAACTTTAATGAAGGTCAAATGTGGAACGATTTCATTCATTAATACCCGTTTGTGCTTATGGTATAACACCAAAAATATTGGACCTACATCCATCTTAAAGTATACATACCAATCGAAGAATCACTTTCTGAAGCGATTAAGCTATGTCCGCCTGTGTCTCCAAGTAAATTTTGTACGCACGCTACAGATCGCAATTTTTCAGATTAGTTGATGAAATTTTACACATACTCTTCTTTTAATTTAAGGATGAACGCTATTGAAAATAGTTGAAATCGGTCAATTATTTAATCACTTTTTTTGGCAACAAATTGTTGAAATATTTTGGAATTAAGGTAAAACGCTTTATGTTTAGAAAAAAAAAACACATTTTTAACATACTCACTGGTGTAGGGTATCATATGGTTGGCCATGCCCAACTATACATTCTTACTTGTTTTTTTAAGATTTTTATCAAAAAATTTGTATGAACCGTATTAAAGAATAACCAAACAAAATAATAATGTTCATAAACTTTAACAAGATTACAATTCTTATGATTGTAGTTATTATAGTTCTTGGTAATTGAGTGTTATTGCGTTAGTTGCTATTGGTTTACCAAGACTCCCATAGGAGTATTGTTAAACTTTTTTTCATAGATACAAATGTATTTGTACATACAAATATGTATATTTACTACGTGAGAATGGTTGAATTATAGCGTTGGATACAACAGCAAATGTGGAAAAAAATAATCAATATAAAATAAAGTTATATAGTCGGGTACACTGAGAATATAATCTGTAATAGTTGTAAAAATAAAATTTGTAGTTTTCTTTATTTTCCAAAGCTATAATCAATAATTAAGCAATCGTTATAAGATTGTATATATATTCTTTTTATTATAAAGAAACTTTCTTTTTTACAGTGTTTTATAAGCTGCTATAAACACGATTTCAGTGGTAAGTTAAATTTTAAATTCTTAATACGTTCTTTCACGAACATATTTTCTTTGCGTGCATTTAAATGTGAAAAAGAAAAACTAATTTGTTAGTATTTAAATAAAACAACTAGGCTTTTATTATTTTTGTTAATTTTATCGTAATATAGACAAATATTAAGAACCTAAATAAACTAGATAAAAAGTAGAGTTAAAAGGCTAAAACTAGAATAAAAGAAAGTATGAAATTCATTATCACAAAAAAGTTTGTACATTTTTTGTCTTCATAGTTTTTTAACCACGAAGGTTAAGAAGACCTTTTTTTCCAAACTTCATATTATTTAACTTATCTTCATCAGGGTTCAAGCCTCTGGGCACTTTAAGCCATTTAGCAGTTACAAAAATATTTACAAACAAAAGAATAAACAAGTTTTGTTTTTTTATTAAAAAAAAACAGTACGAAAGCAAAATAAATATTTGTTCGAAAAGAAACCATATATTTTGGAGTTTGAAAAATATTTTTGTGAAATATTCTTGTAAAATGTTAAAAGCAAATATTTATGTTGATGAGCATTGAGATACCCTCTAACCCTTTCTCTTTACTTTTAACCTTTTAGGGAAATTTAATTAACAATTCAGTTATTCTAACTAAAACACTTTTAATTTTAGTATTTTAGTTGGATTTTTTTCCGTTTGTATTTGATATGAAATGAACTGTTATTTTTAAATTTAAAAATTTCCTTTGCAGACTATCATCAGAACTTGTGTAGGACTTTTTAATTACATTTTCAAATAAAGTTTCCCAAATACACTTAATATTTAAGGAGGTGGGATTTTTAATTACTACTGATATTATCTGCATGATATAGAAATAATTAATCACCTGCTGTAAGAAATAAATAATATTAATATAATCGAAATATTGAAATATTGTATTTACAATTGTTATTAAATTTATTTTATACTGAACATGGTGTTTTCAGTTTACTATTTATAATGATAAAACAGTTTATTATTTATCAATTGATTTAAGGTGTGAATACAACACTAAAGTGGTAGACTTCTTCTAAGTAATGCAAGCGGTATGTATTTAGTAGTCATTGAAAGGTAAGTTCTTCAGTAAGCTGGAATATAATGTGTTTGTGCTGACGTCTGCAACACCCAAAATAAGCAAACGAATTAGAATCGTTTGTCGTTTAAGCTCCATTCATCCCTACGATGAATTGTACTCTACCGATATTCTAAAGCATTTATTGTTGAAATCAAGTATTTGATTAAATTTTGGAAGAAAATATGTTGTTATTGATAATAGTTAGTTAGTAAGTTTGTAAGGAAGTTAGTTAGTTAGTTCGTTCGTTAGTTAGGTAGTTCGTTAGTTAGTTAGTTAGTTAGTTAGTTAGTTAGTTAGTTAGTTAGTTAGTAGTTAGTTAGTTTGTTACTTAGTTAGTTAGTAGTTAGTTAGTTAGTTAGTTAGTTAGTTAGTTAGTTAGTTAGTTAGTTAGTAGTTAGTAGTAGTTAGTTAGTTAGTTGTAGTTAGTTAGTAGTTAGTTAGTTAGTTAGTTAGTTAGTTAGTTAGTTAGTTAGTTAGTTAGTTAGTTAGTTAGTTAGTTTTGTTAGTTAGTAGTTAGTTAGTTAGTTCTTAGTTAGTTGTTAGTTAGTTAGTAGTTCGTTAGTTCGTTTGTTAGTTTCGTTCGTTAGTTTATTCGTTGTTAGTTAGTTAGTTAGTTAGTTGTTGTTAGTTCTTCGTTCGCTTGTTCGTTCGTTGTTCTTCGTTCGTTAGTTCGTTCGTTGTTCGTTCGTTCGTTGTTTCGTAGTTCGTTCGTTCGTTCGTTAGTTCGTTCGTTGTTACGTTCGTTGTTAGTTAGTTCGTTCGTTCGTTGTTCGTCGTTCGTTTTCGTTCTTACGTTCGGTTCGGTTCGTTAGTTAGTTCGTTCGTTCGTTCGTTCTTCGTTCGTTAGTCGTTCGTTCGTTACGGTTCGTCGTTCGTTCGTTCGTTCGTTCGTTCCTTTTCGTTGTTCGTTCGTGTTCGTTCGTTGTTCGTTCGTTCGTTCGTTAGTTCGTCGTTCGTTCGTTAGTTAGTTAGTTAGTTAGTTAGTTTGGAGGATGTAGGATGTATATATATTAAATCCAAAGAAATACACTTAGGCCTCTATCGGGCCTGTTGCACCTGTGATTCAGGTGGGAATCGACCCCACCACCAGACCAGTCAACCAGACTTGAACACTAAACACCAACACACCGAAGGCCACTCCCAAATGTTAGATGACAATCTTTATTTTGTTTTTGTTATTATTAAATAAGTCAATATTAATTCTAAAACATTATAATTAAAATGAATAAGAAAGTTGAATTTTTCATCTCTTCTGCCCATTTTCAATTTGCCGTAAATTTTAAAGTTAAAGTTATTTGGTAAAAAAGGACATGATTATGGTATTTTCTTTGATTAATTCAGTTTGGTCCTAATGCTTAAGGCTGTCTACAAATATAAATATTTTTTTCACAAAAATGTTTAAATAAAAAAAACTTAAAAAGCATTTTTAATGATAAAAATTCTGTAAAAAAAAAAATAAAAAAAATAAAATAAAAATTAAACAAAGTCTAGCAAAGAAAGGTCAGTGTTGACTAAACTCAAGTGTGTCGGTATTATTTACTTTAGAGTTAAAGGTAATAACATACATTTTTGTTTAAATATATTATTATGATGACGAGGCAATTCCTTTTCACGAAACGAAACAATTAGTGGGTGAGAAATTGGATTCTATATGCATTTTTTGGTATCGTTTAATTTAAAGCAAATTTACGTTTGCATACTCCTCTTATTTCTCTAGTTACAAATTAAATTCAATTGCCCTTTTAATTCCCTTTAATAGGAAATAATTAGTAACCAATTAATATCTACTTCTTTAATGTTACACAATAGAACAATTAAAACAGAAATTTAGCTTAATTATTATATTAAACTTGTAGCAAAATTTTAGTTATTTTTACAACATGTTCAACAACAAAAGTAAAAACTAATGTTTACCTTATTTAGGAAAAAATCCCAAAGGATTTTTAAATATAAATAATTGTGTGATGTTCATAGTTCGTTTTTAAATTAATTACAACTTATTGTGTATAATAGCTTAAGTTTAACATAAGTTAACTTTTATATACGTAATCCCTGTGTAGGCAAATCTAACCTATATCCAGAACCAACATAAATTTTTTTTATTTAATGAAGTTAAGGTCATTTTGAAGCTTTAAATTGAATTTTAATGAAGTAATAAATGTTGTTCGGTTCTATTAAGGATCGACCGAAATTTAACAGAACAATGAATGTTTAATATCGTGTCATTTCACATCTTATAGCAGTATTCGGTGTTCAGATTTACATTTAAATGCATTTTAAATTATTTTTTTATATCAAACACAGACTCAATTACTATAAACTTTTAAAAACTTGATGAAATACTTTGCAAAGCAACAAACTCATATTTTTGTTTTCTGTTTCTTTTCATTTGTAAAATACTTGCTAGAAGTCCAACAACCCCATAAGACTAATGACTGTAAAATGCCTAATGTGTCAAGCGCGCAAACAAAGAACAAAAATGTTTCAAATATTTTTTGTTAAAAAAGTTGAAAAGAATTTTAATTAAATTTTAAACTTTTTTTGGTATTTTTGCTTTTGAGTATTAATTAAAACAACACAATAGGTTTTTTTATATTATTCTAACATAATAGCAAAAAAGAAAGATTTAAAAGTAAACTTTCGCATGACATAAAGAAATATTTGAAACCCTATTAGAATTTCTTATTTGCAGACCAGTTCTTTTCAAATAGACTAAACTAGTGCTAAAATCATTTTGATGATTTATATAATTTAAAAGATTTTGTAACAATAATTTTCCACTAAGGATACTGTCTAAAATTTTCATTTAGACGGACATATTATCTGAAACCTCAACTTCCTTTTTGGCACATAATTAAATTTCAATTTTGTTTTTAGACTATCTAAGGAAACAAGATTAAATAAATGTCAAAATACAATCAGTAGACAGTCTGGAAATACATGTGACAAACAGAACAGAAGGTGTTCATTGATAATTTTATTCTCAAAATGAACACGTATTTTTGGCTAAAGGTAAGTGGTACTGATATAATTTTATGAAATATATATAATATATTTAATATATGTAATATAATTAGTTTTTTTAATTATGCTCTTCACCTTCGTGAGAAGGGTATTTATAAGTTTGTCATGCCGTTTGTAATTTCCAAAATATAATTTTTCGACCCTATGAAGTATATATATTATGAATCCTTATAAATAGCGGAGTCGATTAATCCATGCCCGTCTGTCTGTATGTCGGTCTGTCATTAAATAAGGGAGATATAAGCAAAAATCCGAGACAACCTCTGAAAGGGCGGAGGTTTTCTTATTGTGGAGATATTGGGGGTCAAAGGTTACAGAAATATTTTTTTTACAAATATCTCTGTCTATTGATAATCACTTTTTTGTAAAAAAGTGACAATTTTCTCATGCTCATATCTTGCAACCCTTTCGGAATTTTGATTAACTCTCTTCATCTTCAAGGCGAAAATCGCAAAAAATTTAAAAATCATTACGTGTTAAAAAATATTTCAAGTGCTTCTCTAAATTAGGCGTATACTTGATATTTGTAATATCAGAAATCATTAACACGTATACGTACATGTGTCATTAATAAAAGCAGTGCAACTTGAAATGAAAAAAATTAGATGAAGTTTTTTTTTTATTTTATATGTACACATCGTCATATAAAATCCAAAAAGCCCTAAGTTACATTGCACAAATTTTTCAGGAGAAGCAAAAAACCGTCTAAAATGATAAATAAACCAAAAATGTTCAAGATTTTCTCAATTATTTGAAGAAAAATTTGAGGTTTTTGTTTTACTAACGGAGATATGAAAAAGGGCATAAGAGTAAGTTTTAACATTTTCAACTAAATTCAAATCGGTTTTTGTTGGTCAAATAGGCCGAAACATGGAAGGCATAAGGCTTCTTTGTTTTCATGAAGATTTTCTGAAATTGGAATTTTTTTTGAAAAAATTCTAAAACTGTTAAAATAATCTCTAAATTAAAAGAATTCGCTAAAAGTGCCATGTTTGTTTTATTTGATTCCAACTTATAACATTTCACAGTTTCGAAGTTAAAAATTCAAAAGAATTTTAAAATATTTATGAATTTTAAGGTAATTTTAGAACTTTGATAAGGATGCTGATTTTAATTGTAAGAGTGTAAAATTTAGCAGGAACATGTATTTTGATACGGTGCATCATAATCAATCAAAAAGTCGATTTTGATTTTTTTTAACTTTTTTTTTTTTGTAAAATAACGCTGAGGCCCCAAATTTTTGTGGCCCATAGAAAAGTGCATGACTGTGCTCAAAACTGGGAGACACGGATCTTTTTTTGTCTTTTATTACTTCGATGACACTCAGTGTAATGGCCATATGTAACTTTTTCACTCATCTACGAAAACTACGTAATAATATCTGGATTCTTTAAAATTATAAATTTATACTTTAGTACTCACAATAAATATGTATATTTGAATGGTTTCTGAGAAATGATTTTTATTTTAATGCTCGTATTGAATTATATATAAGATTTGTTGAACAAGGCAACATTTTATGAAATTCTCAAAGTAGACATGTGAATATGTAAAGCTATACATTAGGGTTATAACTTTTATATAATTTTTGAAAATTTCAAATCGGCTCTACCCATTCCGCATAGAGTATAAAAAAGTACGTCGAAAAAGTATATCACTTTTTTCCGAGTGTTAAAAAAGTTTCTAACAAAATTTTAAATTTTTTAATACCAAATTTAGTGAATAAACAAGTGTCATTGGTTGACCCATGACATTTATAAGTTTAACAAGTAAGAAATTATAGTCGGGCGAGGCCGACCATATAATACCCTACATCTGTTACAAAATTAAAATGTGATTTAGTTTTCATAATAAAGCATTTAAGTTGAATTGTACCTTGCTCAGATATATAGTACTTAAGCCATTTATTGTTGAATAATATTGTGGACATTTAAGTCAAATTTTGAAGGGAGCTTTGTATAGGGGCTATGGTCAAATGAGACCCTATATCAATAAAATGTTTGAGGGTCAACAAGGCAAGTATTGAAATTGGTTTTGCAGCTTTTTGTTGAGATACGAGTATATTAAACATAATTATGAACTTAAGAGCCTTATTCGGCGGGTTCAGTTGTATGGGGGCTAGGTGAAAAAATGGACCGATCTTAACCATTTTCGTCCCTGTGACAATAGAAGGTCATGTACCAAATTTCATTAAATTATCTCCAAAATTGCGACCTGTAGTTTGATTACAAGGTTTACATGGACGGACGAACGAACGGACGGACATAGCTAAATCGACTCAGAAAATGATTCTAAGCCGAATGGTATACTTTAAAGTAGGTATAGAGCCAATATTATTGTGCGTTATAATATATTAGAATATACCCTCCCCACTAAAGTGGTGTAGGGTATAATACCGCTTCCAATTTTAATACACGTACATGTAGATTATAATATTGCAAATGCGTGTAAATTTGTTAGTGAATGTTTTTAGAAAATCGATTTGCCGCGGAAGGTTTTTGCACTAAAATGACCCAACCCAGACACTACTGAATACCACGTAGTGATAGGGCCTAATTTTGGTTATTACCCTACTATACATATGTAACTTTTACGTGTAAATTTGTTAGTGAATGTTTTTAGAAAATCGATTTGCCGCAGAAGGTTTTTGCACTAAAATTACCCAACCCAAACACTACTGAATAGGGCCTAATTTTGGTTATTACCCTACTATACATATGTAACTTTTACCCATGTGATGAATATGATTACAACAACAATCCTATGTGAAAAACCATTGGTATAAAAGACAAAATAAATACAAAAATTATTTTAAATTCAGATATTTGTAGCTGCAAATGAAATCGAGGGTCTTTTTTCATCAACGATTCTTAATCGTTGCTTTTATTGTTAATTTTACACACATTTTATTGATGTAAATAAAAAATTTAAATTTTATACCATTAAGGATAAATATTTCCTTTCCTCTTATGCAAACTCTGTCAATAAACATTTTCTGCTTAAATTCTTAAATATTAAGAAAGCATTAAGCACAGCAGTCGTCCTGTATCGTATGAGGGCATGCATACAATTTTATATTACTTTACATTAGAACCAATTTTTTACACAACGCATGTACTTTTATGGTTTTACTTTAATAAATGGTTAATTTAAAGTGGAAATTCCAAATGTTTTTTTTTATAATTTTTTAATATCAAAATAAAAATAAAAAAATGTATTAATCTTTCGATTTAGAAAGTCTATACCACTATAAGTAGTATTCACTCAGCCTAAATCATACCAATTGGGTCAGAATCACCATAAATGTCCTCCAGGATTATCTATACATTGTGTTTGGTAATTTCTATCGTAGAAAAATGAAGACAAATCGGACATTAAAGGCTAAATCATATATAAAAATGCTTTATTTAGACTCAAAAAGTTTTACCTGACAACACTGTTGTCAATATAAATTAGTGTAGTGAAAGTCTTTTAGACTTTTTATTTTTGTGTGCCATATTTCACGTTTAAAGTAGTTGACTAAAAAGGCTTGTTAACTTAAAGCAGACAACTTTTCAATAACCTAAATAAAAGTAAATTTAAACAAAAATATTCATAAATATGAAAACAAAAAAAAAAACAAAAAAAAAACACAATTTTTTCAGTTCATTTGGTGTGAAAATATTCAAAGGATTGTGTGTGGCTTGTGTTTAGTCTACTTTTCCTTTAAAAATTATTCAAGTATTTTGGATTTTTGTTCTGTTTATAAAGCAAACCCAGTTAAAACCCAACCAGGAGGTAAATAAAAACAATGACAAATTGTTAAGAGCACGCGCTAATCTAGGACAAACTTTTAAATTGATTTTTAGGACCATTTTGTTCACTTTTCTTTTGCAGTTTGTTTATGGAACTTTTTTTCTAGCAACAGAGAACTTTTAAAAGTAAATGATTTTAGTCGGCAAAATAAATGTGTTGCGGTTGAGTGCATGTCATAAACAATGATGGTTGTTTATTTGCCAATATATTTATGGATAATTTTTTTGTTTGTACATATTTTTTTGAATTAAAAATTTAATTTATGAATATTATAACCAATAAATATTTTAAAGCCATATAATCCTAAACTATTTAGTGTTTTTTTATATTTAACACTACCATTTATATTTATAAAAATTTTTTAATTTTTCAATAAATATCCCATTAATAATATCAGTATTATAATAAATTAATATTACGAATATTTCTGCAACAACTAACACCACAAATTGGTTTTAATTGGGAGAAACACGAATAATAATTAATAATATTTGAATTTATATAAGCTTACATAATTTATGTGTGAATTTTTATAATTGAATAAATTGTTTTAAATTTAGTCTTAAAATACAAATTAAAATTTTAAATTAAATAATTATTTTATATTTATTACAGATATTGAAATCTATATATATAAAAGAGTAGCGTTACTGACTGACTGATTCATCGCACAAATCAAACGGTTGAACCTAAAATTATGAAATTTTGACAGTATATGTGTTTTTGGTTATGTAGATCCCCTAAGGAGGGATTATGGGAAATTTGTACATAAAGGGAAACAGGTTTTCTTACATATCTTGTTTAATATTAGTGATACAAGAAAAATTTTAAATGCACATGTATCTACTCTTAAAATAAGCAGATGGATGTCTGGTACTTTTTTGAAATTCGTACTTTTAAGGGATGAAAATGTGTAACAAAGGTGATTTTGGTACCTTTTTTGGCCCTTTATAACTTTTTAACTAATAAATAAAATAACATTTTTGTAAATATTTTGAATATTAGGAGACCCCCATTTCGTACTTTTTTTTATCACATTAAGAAAACCTTTTCGATTTATTGAAGTATTCTTATTAAATAACGGACTAAATCTGTAATATTTATTGGAAAAAAATGTTTGCTATTTCACTGGGAAAAAAAAGTACCAAAAATGGAAAAAACGGGAAATTAAATTTTATTCAAACTGATTGAACCAATTTTTGTAAAATTTTAAAAAGTAGTTTATTTACTCACACAAAATATAGATATTGGTATATTATTTTGGAATTCGAGTACTAAGGCCTATACAGGATCAAATTCGATTAAATTGTTTGGTACTTTTTGAAAGCACAATTTTTCTGGAACAAATGAATGCGGATTTGAATCGTTTGAATTTTATCTTTGATATATACATGTAAATGAAAATTTTCTATGCATAAATTTTAACATACATGGTCTTGGCTGAATAATGTTCTATAAGTGGGAATCTTTGGTACTTTTCCATTCTTCAAATGGTGCCTTTTGGATTCTCTATAATGGTTAACCGGAACACATGACATACGGTCCTTATTAAATGAAAATTTATTGGGAGAGATTTTTGTACTTTTTCGTTTTTCCGATGGTACTTTTTGATATTTTTACGATGTTGAACATAGAAATATAAAATTTAATATTTCTATGTTCCCCGAAAGGGACTTTTGGTACTTTTTCATTCATCAAATTATAGTTTTTGAATTGTATATAATATTGAACACAGAAATATACAATTTTTCATTAAATGAGAATCTATTAGAGGTACTTTTTTTCAAATAGTACTTTCGAAATTTTCAATAATGTGAAAGCTAAACGAATGAAACTAAAAATACAAGCTTTTTACTGAATGCGAATTTATTCACATCATGTTGAACGTAAAAAAGTGAAACATTAAAACAATTTTTAATCAATTTTAATTTTCCATAAAGAAAAAAAAATTTGTATGTTTTTTTAATTTTGGTTAGGGTAGCGAAGCACCCAGGATGTGCTAGTTTTTACATAAATATAAAATTTTATTAAACATTATTTTTGAATATAAAATATTTTTCTTCAACTGTAGTCAGAAATAAAACTATTTTAAATCATTTTAAAATAACTTTGACACAACATTAAATTTGATTATTTTTTTTTTTCAATTTACAAAACAGAGGTCAAACTAGAATTTGATTTTTGCTTTGATATTTTTAAAAAATTTTTAATCATATTTAATGTTTTCAACTATAAGTACAGAAGAAATGGAAATATATACTATACGTTTGCTGTAAATAAAAAATATATACATATTTATTTTTTCAAATGTGTTTGCGTTTAGACACTCAAACCAGTGATGCCTGAATAGGATCTTAAATTTTCTAACCACAAACGTTTTTTCATATTTTGCATGTCGTTGACAGAAGATTAGTTTGTGTTTGATATGGAATCATTAAAAACTTAATTATATTAAAAACCCAGAGTTCTAGAGAATGTTAAGTTCACAGCCATCAATTATTTGACAACAACAAAACCATTAAGACATTTACATAATTTCCTTTAAATTTTTATATGTTTTCACAAACATAATATTTATGTATACTTAGTGTTAAAGTTATTATAGACAATTTAAAGTGTAGCCTATTTAAGGTTTATAAAAATTCTTTGGTAACATGTAAGTCAAAATAAACAAAAATTGAAAAACCTGGGAAGTGATACTATTTTTCTGAAAGGTGGATCCGACCAGAACAAGAATCTGTTTTTAAAATTTGCCAAACACCATTTCCTGAAGGAGGGTTTGCATGGGGACTAGGGACAAATAAAGCTCGATCAATACAAAAATCGGTACAAATGAGTTTGCTATAATCCTTAGTGATACTGCTGATTCTTAAAAAATGCAGACTTATTTGACCCTAGTCTACATACAAACCTTCCTTCTGAAAATGGCTTTAATTTTTTAATTCTCTTAATTATATTAATATCACGATAAAATTCAGCATACATAACTTTTATATAAACATAAAAAGTTTCACCAAATTTTATGAGCATCAGACCATATTTAACCCTAAAAAATTAGTTTTCCAACAATTTTGTTTTAAGAAAAAGATCAATAACGTCGTCAATTGCTATTGGATTTTAAAAGGAAAAGTTGCGTTTTACTCATTAATGGACATGGTTTTCTAATAAATTGTACGGTTCCTATATAAAATAAAATACTTTGAAAAAACATGCACCCGTTGGTTGGTTAACGTGGTAGTTCACTACGCGCGAACAGTCAAGTAAAGTCGAAGAGACTCCGTTTTGACCGGACCACTCCACTCGTTAGATGAAGCATTTTACAGTTTAGATCCAGCCCGTAGCAGTGAGAAATCTTAGGATGTCATTAAGCTTAGATCCAGATATCCCAATTAGATATGAAGTAACTGCCAAGAAACCGGTTTCTTTTTACGTGCTGAGCAGGGCATTCGCAGAGAATATGGAAGACCGTTTCTACCTTTTCCCTATCTTTGTTTTTCAACATCTAGATTAGTAAGAGCTTGTTAAACTTACCTCATTGAAGGCACCTTCTATGTCTAAGAAGGCTCCCATAGTATATTGTTTAAATTCGAGGGATCTTTCTATAACTCTGACAACCTCATATAGAACTGTCTCTGTAGATCGTCCTTTAAGGTAGGAATGTTGACTACTTGAAAGCCGCGATGAGTTTTATAGACGTTGCCTAATATGTGAGTCAATGAGTCTTTCCAGCGTTGTGGAAATATGAAAGACAATTGGACGAAAGCAATTAAATGACTCCAATGTCATCACGGTGCTGAAATAATGACTTAACATTATATTGTGTAAGTAAATTTTAGCATTTCAACCCCTTACTGTTCGATGTTAATTTTTGTATATTAAGCCCTTCAAAATTTACTGGAGTTGAGTCGAACTCAAATATTATCGTTATCGATATCGCATTTCCTTATTCCAATAAGCAAAATTACGACCAATTTTACTCGAGCACGTTTGTGCAACTTCTACCCTCAATTATTTGAGTTTAACTGAATTTTTACATATATTTAGTATTTTATTTTAAAGAAGCCAAAATTGCCAGTCTTGTAGTTACTGAGCGATATGATAAACATTATGACATTTGAAAACAATAGAATTTAAATATAGAAATAAGAAGAATACAATTATGTTTTTATAAAACCCAAACTTTCTTCAAAAGTAATAAATAAATTGCGTCATATAAATGTAGCGCTTTAGAAACCATAATTAATTTCGAAGCCATCACTTAAAATATTTCATTTCATTCTTTTTCTTCCTATTCATATAATTTAAAAAAAGGAAAAATTAGGACTAAAATATTTTTTTGTAATATTTTATTTCAGGTACTTTTTACAGACAAACCTTTCCAAACCAACTTCATTATGGTCAATCAACATCGTAATGACTGTGTTTTATTTGTGTTTTCTAAACTTTCTTATTATAACATTAGTCCATAATTAAGTTACTCGTTTTTTTGATACATAACAATATAACAGCGGACGAAAATTAATTTATCAGCTCATTTATCTTTTTTTCTGTTTCACTGTCGAGGACCAAATAATATTGTTTTAAAAGTTTAAAGTGTGTTTATACATTTTTTGTTTTTGAAATTTGTACATTTAGGGGTAAAAATAAGAAAAAACGGGTAAAACAGGTTTTCTTAATTTTCTTACCTAATATTAGTGATACAAGAAAAATGCTCCTGTATCTACTCTTAAAATAAGAAATTCGTACTTTTAAGGGGTGAAAATGTGTAACAAAGGTGTTTTTGGTACCTTTTTTAGCCCTTTATAACTTTTTAACTAATAAACAAAATAACATTTTTGTAAATATTTTGAATATATCTCTCAAAATTAGAGGACACCTGTTTCGTACTTTTTTAAAATTCAGTCCTTTTTGGGTTTAAAAGGGAGAAAACTGTATTTTTGGTACTTTTTTTTTATCACATTAAGAAAACCTTTTCGATTTATTGAAGTATTCCTATTAAAAAACGGACTAACTCTGTAATATTTATTGAAAAAAAATGTTTGCTATTTCACTGGGGAAAAAAGTACCAAAAAGGGGAAAACGGGAAATTTTATTCAAACTCATTGAGCCAATTTTTATTAAATTTGAAAAAGTAGTTTATTTACCTACACAAAATAAGCTATCGGTATATTTTTTTTTTGGAATTCGAGTACTAAGGCCTATATAGGACCAAATTCGAGTAAATTATTTGGTACTTTTTGAAAGCTTAATTTTTCAGGAACAAATGAATGCAGATTTGAATCGTGTGAGTTTTGCCTGTGATATAGAGGTTTAAACACGGAACATTTTGTAAACTTAATTCTCAAAAAAGTATATTTCTGTTCTTCTATTTTTATTAGTACTTTCTACAAAAGGTAGAATTTCTACCACTTTTGGTACTTTCTCTTTCTTAAAATGATATTCTTTGTATGTTCTATAATATGAATTCAAAATACATGATTATTAAACATACACGGTCCTTATTCTTTAAGAGAGAACGTTTTAGTACTTTTTATCTCATAAATGGTACTTTTTGAATTTTCTAAAATATTCAACCTAGGAACATTAATTTTAACATGCATGGTCTTGATTGAGTAATATTCTGTATGTGGGAACCCTTTGGTACTTTTCCATTCTTCAAATGGTACCTTTTGGAATCTCTATAATGGTTAACCGGAACACATGACATACGGTCCTTATTAAATGAAAATTTATTGAGAGAGATTTTTGTACTTTTTTGCTTTTCCGATGGTACTTTTTGATATTTTTACGATATTAAACATAGAAATATAAAATTTAAAATGTAGGGACTTTAGTGAATGAGAATCTACTGAAAGGGACTTTTGGAAATTTTTCATTCATCAAATTATATTTTTTGAATTGTATATAATATTGAACACAGAAACATAAAATTGTTGATTAAATGATAATCTATAAGAGGTATTTTTTTCAAATAGTACATTCGAAATTTTCTATAATGTGGAAGCCAAACGAATGAAACTAAAAATACAAGCATTAAACATTAATGCTTTAATTAAGCATGAAACATTAAAACAATTTTTAATAAATTTAAATTTTCTATAAAAGTAAACAAAATTTTGTATGTATTTAATTTTGGTTAGGGTACCGAAGCACCCAGGGTATGCTAGTTTAATATAAAATTGTAGAAATTGTTCTAAATATGTACGTAATCATCAAAACAATGCATTGCCATTGTCATAACAATGTCAGTACTAAATTCCCCCTGACAAATAAAGATTCAACTTGTTTTATTTAATATTACATTATGTTTACTGCACTGAAAAAAATTCCCTTAGTTCAAATACATTTTACAACATACACAGGGCAATAATTTTTAATCATAAGTTTTTACTAAAATCTTTGAAATTAACAATAGATACTTTAACTTGCTGCACAGTGTTATAAATAGTTTATAATGAATTTTCATTTGGAAGGAATTGTATTGTTATTTCTTTTTTTTTTTCAAGGACAAACATTTTACAACCCTTCCTTTTATAAATTCTATTGTTCTAAAATAAATATTGTCCGCGAATAAGTAGATGTAATTTGTGAAAAATCTTTTAAAATATTTGTGAAAATTAAAAATTCACCTGCTACACTTCGGTTTAAACAAACATGTAATATAAATTAAAATGTATAAATAAATAAAAAATAAAACCAAATGGATATTCTTCAGGTTAAAACAATTTTTATATAAAATCTGTCAATATGTCATAATAATGATATAACTGGCATTGAAAAATTATGATTAAATTATTAAATTTAATATTGATCCCCATATTCATAATCAAATTTTTATTTTATAAGAGGTTTATTAATGAAACAACAAAATTATTCAGAATAAGACCTTGAAAGTCTCCTCTAAGGATTTAAAAAAAAAGAAGTAAGGATTTAAAAAAAAGAATTAAAATAAATAACAAAAAAAATAATAACAATAACATAATGTCATTGGCAGCACAAGAAAGAATATCTGCAAATATTCAACGAAAAATTCTACTGTCAAATATACAAAATGTTTAAGGGCAAACGTAGAAAAACAAAACGAAAAACACTTAAATATATATTTATAAAATTTTCTGTCTACACATGTAGGTTGTAATGTTTAGAAAAATATAAAAAGATATAAAAAATATTAAAAATACAATCAAGGTCAAATATTTTGAAAAAATGTTTAAATATGCAATGAATTGCTTACCCTAAATATCTGCCTGTTATATTATTTACAAAGCCATGAAAATTTGTAAACCTTTAAATAATCTTAATGTTAAAATTTGAACATTTTAAACCAGGTGATGAATTTTCGTTGTCTTTTTCACGGTCGTTGATTGATGACAAATAATATTATGCTGCATTAATAATGTAGTTTTCATGCACGTAAATGAAAACAAAATTAAAAATAATCATATATCATTTTAAAAAACAATTGTTTTTCAAGCGACAACATGTAAAATAAATTTATGTTTGCAATAATAAAAATAACATATAAAAATATCGTCCCCTGAAACGAAAAGAGCCTTATCTAACCAAAAATTCAAAATCGATTTTATACACAGAGGAAAATAAAAATATACACGCCTGGTACCAAATTGACACCAAATTGTCAAGTATATGCATACATACAACAACAACATGTAATGTAGACAAAGTTGGTCAACTTTGCAACAATTCGTTGTCGGAATCTAAACTTTATGCACATTCATTGTCTAAATGTTAACAAACGTAATAAGCTCACTATTTACAACGCAATTTGAGCTTACCACGTTTGTTAACTTTAAGACAACGGATCTGCATAAAGTTTAGAATGCGACAACGAATTGTTGCAATGCTGACAAAGTTACGTGGTCTACATTACATGTTGTTGTTGTATGTATACACTTGACAACGGATAGTATTGAAAAATTTGGTGGCAATTTGGTACCAGGCGTGTATATTTTTTTCCCTCTGTGTAGTTGACTCCTCCGACCAAAATAAGCGATTTAATTGACAAAAAACAAAAGGCCCTATCTACTAAAACATTTAAATATTAAAGGTAAAAAGTCCATTTTTACTATCATAGCAATTGATAGGTCTCACTATTAAACAATCCGTTTATATGATACAAATAAATCGCGTTGATAGAAACAAACTTTTCAATTTAAATAGTTTTTTGCTTCTCCTGTAAAATTTAAAAAATGTTAGATGGGGCCGTTTGCTTTTTAGGTGACGATATGTTTATCGCTCTTTTTCTGTAAGAAAACATAGTTTAGAGAAGAAGAATGAAACGATTGACATTAAACTGATTTTATGCAAGATGGATGGGGGCTACAGACCTGAAGGATGGAGTTCTACCCTTACAAATTTTGGTTCCTATAAATCTAGTTTATGAATTTTATTGATAATTTTATGCTAGTTATGAGAGTTAAAGTTTTTCCGCTAAGGCACCTTATATATCTTTTAGTTACATAAAAGTAACTTCTGAAAAATTGTATCACGATTGACGCCAATTCAATGTGTTTTACTATTACTATTTGAGCTATATAAAATCCATATATTCACGATTAGGAGTATAAATATATGTTTTTACTGTTTCTTTAAGAAAATATTTTTTAGAATGTGTAATGAAAACTATTAAAATATTTATATTTTCAAATTGAAAAAGCAATTTCTATTAAGTGTTATTTGCTTAGTTGGAACTTTTTGTGAAATTTATCAACGATATTTTTTATGAACTTAAAACTACTTTCTTTATTATTATTGTTAAAATTTTCGAAAAGAAAACTTTTTATATTAAGACGGAACTGAAAAAAAAAACTGAAAATAAGTTTTTATTTTAACAAACAAATTTTGTCTTGTGATTGTAAAATAATATGTATGTACTTATATTAGGGTGGACACAGAGAATTGGTAAAATTAAGCATTTAAAAAAGAGAAAACATTTTTTTGTTATTTGTTACTCTTTATTAATTATTCATACCTAATTAGAAAAATACTTTTAAACATATACAAATGTCAACGTAGTTCAATTTAATACGCACGTGGTAAAAATTCCAAAAAAAAAACTCTCAAATTTCTTTGAAGCGAACTCTTACAAAAAACTATGTAATATTTAGTTAAATGCTAGGAGACGAAATTTAATTGATTTTATAAATATTTGAGGTGAATGATCTCTAGAAGACACGGATGTAATATGTAAGATTTTGTATACATATGAGCAATTGCGTGCCAAGTGACCCAGCTCAAAAAATCGATTTGGATGAAATTTGCACCAAGGTTAGTACTATTAGATCTCTATCTCTATCGGTCAAGAATTGCCATATTGTCCTAGCAAAAATTTTCCAAAGGAGTTTAGATCGCTACTTCTTCAATGTTTCCAAATTTTTTTTAATATTTTTTTTGTTTTAACTGGGCTATTTTTTGTTCAAAGGAAAGCCCTCTAACTCTGGCAGCTCTTGACCGATAGAGGACTTGTGTTCTTGTGTGGCCTACTATCTAATAGTACTAACCTTGGTGCAAATTTCTTCCAAATCGATTTTTTTAGTTGGGTCACTTGCAATATACCCTGTAGGGTATAATAATGACATTTGTGTTGATGAATTTTTGTTTAATTTTTTAAATACATTCATTACAAAATCTTTGCTCTGCATGTCAGGCACGTATGAGTAATATTTTCACATACTCGTACACCAACATAACATGTATAAAATAATTGCTCATACGTTTAGGTATTTGGTACTGACAAATAAAAAAACAAGGCAAAAATTGTATTTGAGCAAGTGTGCCAATATGGTTCACCGCACCAGTAACTTTCGGAAAGCTTAATGAATTGAGACTTAATAATAGAGCTAAGTCCAATAAAGTATTTTACGATTACACTAATTTATTACATTTAACCTCAATATATTAACAATGAATTGTATTAAAAAAAATTTAATTTTTTTCTGTTTTATTTAAATTTTTGTTACACCATTGCATGCTTTACTGTTTTAATATTTACACGAGTTTTTGCATGTAAAGGTACAAGTATTGTTTAATATTTTTAAATAAAACACAAAATTGTTTGTATTATAACTTTATTAATATTATTTTTTCAAATGAAAGTTTTTTACGATATAACTTTTTTCATAAAACTGTGGTATAAATTTAAACATGTATTCTTCATTTGCGGGTTTAATTTAATTTAAATTATTAAGCTTATCCATGTGGACTTGCTACTAAACAATTAACAGAAAAGTTTATATTCATGTTAAACAAACACCATGCTCACATACACATTTTCATAAGTTTGCTAATGTCTGACATTAATAAATTGAACATGAAATTGCGTAAAATAAAACAACTAAGAGTGTTATATTCGACTATGCCGAATCTTATATACCCATCATCAAAACGTATGCGGTAAATGGAATGCTCCCCTATAAACAATGGACACATCCCTTTCGGATTAACAAAATATTAATTTTTAAAAACAAATTATTTTTGTCCAACTTTTAAACCATGAACATATATGAGAGATTTTGGCTTGTAAGAAACTTACTTTTGTATATCGAATTTCATAGCTATACTCGCATTTTTAAGCCAGTAATGCGCGTTAAAGTATTTTTCTGAAGGGGGCCTTATGTGGAGGATAGGGTCAATTATGGACCGATTCTCATAAAATTCGGTAGAGAGATTTATGCTAGTAAGAAACTTACTTCTGTATAACGAATTTCATCGCTATACACGTATTTTTAAGCCATTACTTAGCTTTCAAGTCATTTTCTGAGGGGGACCTTATATGGGGAGCAGAGTCAATTGTGGACCAATCCTCATAGAATTTGGTTAGGGAGATTTTTTAACTCATAAGCGCTGGAGTAGTATTTTTAAGCCAGTAATGGCCGTTAAAGTAATTTTTTGAGGGGACCATATATGAGATGTAGGGTTATTTATGAACCGATGATCATAAAATTTGGTAGAGAGATTTTGACCCATATGAAACTTACTTATGTCACATTTTGTCGCTATACTCGTATTTTTAAAACAGTTATGACTTTTAAAGCTGTTTTTCGAGGGGCCAATTGTATGGGCTATGAAAAAATTAGGACCAATATTGGTCATTTTTATTGTTTGTGCAAATTTTCAAGTCTCTAGCTTTTTCCATTCGGACTCTATCATGCTTTCAACAGACAGACGGACGGACATAGCTAGATCGTCTTAGAATATAATAAGGATCCCGAATTAGATATACTTGTATGGGTCTATGACCAATATTTTGATGTGTTACAAACGGCAGGACAAAATCAATACCTATCATTTTTGATGGTGGTTATAATAAAAAATAGTTAGCAGCTGTAGTATGAAATATCTAAAGCATTAAAAATGAATTAGGTGACAAACGTCAATGATAGCCGAAAGACGACAATAATTTTATAATAAATAAGTAATAATAGTCGATTAAACAAGACTATATGGTAGCCTACAACGATATAAAGTTATTTTATGGAGATTTTTTTATTTTAATAATTATTTTTTGAAATGTTATCAACAAAATTTCACCTCGAACAAAAACTTTAATTTAATAGTTATTGTAAATTTTGGCACTTAAGTATTTGAATAATATATCCATTGGCATTAATAATATTTTTCAGGTACATAAAGTCTATGATTTTATTTAAGTACCTCTGTATAACATCATCAATCAGTGCTTTGTACTTTTTAACAATTTAAGATGTTTCTTGAATCGTATCAATAAGACTAAATATATTTTGATTGCCTAGCTTTACTCGGATCTTAAACACACACAAAATACTCTTGAATGAAATTAAATTTCCCAAGGGGCTGTGGAAAAGTACCCAAAAAAAAAAAAATAAAATAAAAAAACAAACATAAATTTATTTGTACTCTTAGTGAGAAATTTAATAAAGTAAACACGTAATATTGGAAAATCTTATTTGGATACTTAACAAATGATAATTTTGTTTAAGGTGTCCTTGAAATAAAGCATTATATTATGAAAGTACTTATGGTCGTAGAGGCAAAAGTGACTTGAATTATTTTTTAAAGTGTTTGTTATTGCTTGTAAATGATATTAAAATATTTATACTTATAAACCTATTTATTATGCTTCACAAACATGGAAAATTTAGTTTAATATTTAAACAGTAATCAGCTTAATATATGTAGAGCACTACTACTTTTATTATACAATATCTACTAAAATGCTTTTTAACGCAAACAATTCAAACAATTTAATCAACAATAGAAAAATCTTTATAAAATATACAATTCCACTGTATTAATATCTAATGATTATACAATTTAAAGACACTTTTACAAGCTGTAAAACAAGACATATTTCTTCTATCTTAGAATAAACATGGATATGACAGCTGTCAAATGAAAAACATCTAGCAACGAAACATGATTAAAAGTTCTGTAGGTGTGGAAATGATTTTAAATTTTAATGTTTAAGGTAAAATTACTTAGTTTAGAGTTATTTTAAGTATATATAATTGATTATTATTCGCTTATGTAGGAAAGATGCCAGGTCTACATGGACAGCAGGGCAGACATGACTTAATCAACTCTGAATCTCAACAGTAAATAATTTAAGCAAATAATTGTGTATACACAAAAACTGGCGTTTATTTTACTATCTTGAATTTCTCAGTTTATTAAGATACTTATCAACAGTTTTTATTTAAAACCATTTCTAGAGTAAAGTAAAAATTTTTGAACAAATTTTAGTTTCAGCAAAAGAAATAATTATATTTATTTAACCATTTCCATTAACCGCAATTGCTTATTTTGAGGTAAAATTTTCTTCAAGAAAAAAATCTTAAAAATAATACTCAAAAATTAATGATTTTATAGACACAAAGCAGATGAACATTTCCATCCGTCTGTATCGTAAACTTTTTATTATTCTCTTTAGATGGAATTTTTTTTTTGACTTTAAGACTTTGGTGCAGCAAAAACAGCAAATTGGACATCTTTTAAGTATGTTGTCTAATTATTTCAAACGACTTTTTTATTACTCTACTGTAATTTTCTTTTGGCTAAAATATCATAGTATAAAACATGGTAAAGGAATTCCTTTAAACCGAATATCTTTTTACATATTTCTTATTCTCTCTCTTAAAAAAAGTTATGAAAAAAAAGAAAAACGAAAAAATGTATAGTAAAGTTCTAATTTTCATTGTTATGGAAACTATGAACTTTGCAAAAAGTTATATTTTAACTACAGCTTTGTCTTTATTGAGGTTTAGTGTTTAGTTGCAAACATTTTTATTAGACAAAGCAATTAACAACAAACCAAAAAAAAAAAAAAAAACGTCATGAGATAAAATTCTTTATGTAACAGCAAAATTTCAAGATCTTAAAATCAAACAAATAAAATTTTAACCCACGTATTCATAAAGATATTAATCGCTTATTTTACGTTTATTGCGCACATTTGCCATACAAAATTCCAAAAGTAAACCATCAACAACATTATCAAGTTTTTAATACTATTAATTATTTAACATAGATGAAAAAAGTGGTAAACGAAATATATTTATATACATAATTTTGTTGTACGAAATAAATTTAGATTCTTAGATTCAATAATTAATTTTATATCTTGCATGTTTTCTTAGATAAATATGTGTTTTTTTTAGAACGTGACTACAATTAAATATGGCTCGAATTATTATTAATTTTTATAGTTTTAGTTCTATACAGTGTTTTATTACTTACACAACACTACCATGGCAAAACATATTTCTCTTTATGATAACACCGTGCAACAGTCATTTTCACATATAAAAAAGTATATATGCATAGGAAACTGTGGACCATTAGTATTAACTCTGTGTACTCAGTTTTTCATAATCAGCTCTTATGCCCCTGTAAAAGGACCTTAAAGTTTAAAGGACATACAATTTCAATAGATGATATTCCAAATTTATATAAAAAATTTGGTATTAATATCAACTGAAGCTGAGAACCTCTGCTTCAAAATAATGTTATATATTTCAATTCATCAGGATTAAAAAAGAGATGGAATCTTAAAAAAAAATGTAAAAAAAAATAGTTTCGAAAATGAGACCTTTTTTAAATTTAATTTAATTTTCGATTTTTTGTCTAAGTGAGTCAAATAAATAATATGGATAGAAGGTACAGATTCCCAGCTTTTATTTGATACCAATATTAGCATCATACAAAACATATAAATATTTAAAATATTCGTTTGAAATTGTTAGTCCTTTAAATGCTTTTATAAGGATTATAAAAATCGAAATATGCAGAATTGCTCTAAATAAACTCTAGTTTCACATGCATATTAGCTTTTCTATGTGTGAAAGCTTTTTTTATTAAAATTGTTACAGGGTGTAATATGTATAAGACTAAGTATAGTATTTTTGTTGTCGTTTTACAAACTAAAAAGAAAAGTGTCGCATTGCAGATTTTTATTGAACAAGTAGGAGATATAGGAAAATCTAAACCATTAAACACATTAGTTTCTACCACAACAAAAACTTTGTCATAATAAGTTTTATTTCTTAGACTTTTTATTTAACGTTTGTTGATATACAAATTATTTTTATGACCTTTTTTGACATAATTTTTTTTATACCCACAATTTTTATTTTTGTTAGATTCTATGACAATCTAGCCATGTGCGTCCGACTGCCTGTCTGTCTGTATGTCTGTCTGTCCGTCTGTTTAAAACACGATAGAGTCCAGATGGAAGTAGCTAGCGAGCTGAAATTTTGCATAGATATTTAATATTTATGCAGTTCGTTTGGTGTTGAAAATGGACAATATCCGATATAAGGTCTCCTTCCGAAAATGGCATTAACGTTCATTACTGGCTTAAGAATGCGAGTATAGCGATGAAATTTGACATGAATAAGGTTTGTGCGAACCAAAATGTCTCTACCAATTTTATGAGGATCAGTCAATAATTAACCCTACCCCCTCCTATAAAGTCCTCTTAAGAAAATTACTTTAAATTACTAAAGATTTGTATGAATGGATATTTCAAACAATTAAAATGACAATGGAAGTTTTATTTTCCATTATAAGTATCATTTTAGATTACAAATAAAAAAAAATAGAATTTCAAATAAAACAGTAAAAAGGTTTTAAATAATATAAAAGATATCTTTTTAACATGTTTGTAGGTAAAATTGAGTTAAATGAAATATTTTTCGGTGCGAAAAAAACGGAATTATACATAACATTAATTTTTTATTGTAGGGGAAGTTAAAGGAGCATCTTTTATTTTATCCATATGCCACAAATAACTCTTCCATTTTTTGTCAAAATCGATCCATAACAAACCCAAGCCTGCACTTGAGATACTATTACGAAAATCAAGATATTTGATATTACAATTTAGCATGAAACTATTTAGTAACAAGTGATGAAAAAGTGATTCATAATGACCTCATTCCGAAATTCACTTTTAATTTAAGACACATGTGTTGATAATGACATAAACATACATCCATACATGTGTTTATACTTTTACATATAATTAAGATAACGACATTTATACTTATTTTTATTGTTTGGCCCAAATCAAACCTACACACAGAAAACAGATCGATTGGAAATCGGTTACCTTGATAAATATTTAGTTAAATTAATTAAAATTGTATCGCTGTTATTGAAAAACTGTATAATTAACCGATTTTCTATACTCAGTATTAAAAAACCATAATAATAATCGAATTGTGGTTTTAACAATTTCCAAATCAATAATTTGAACTGAATTGTATCGGTTATTAAATTCTTTTGTTAATTCAGTAAATGCAGCCGAATTTTATTTAGGATTAAAACTTAAGAACATCAAATATTAGTCGCTGTAACCGAAAATCAGTAGAAAGTAAAAAATATTGATCATTGCAACCAATTATCAATTGGGAAAATTATTTAAAATACTATTGCGGTTAAAGGAACCAAATTCGGTGTTCACAACCGATTATTTGATAATTATAGTTGACGTTAACAAAAATAAATAAAATAAAACGAATTTATAATTTAAAAAAAATCTAATAACATTTGAAGATAACTTAATGCTGATAAAAAAAGGTAACGTTTAGTCCATTATATATCTTGAAATCTATTGTGGTTATTTTCAATAATTTTTAATCATTTTACAACAGCGGAAAAGCGTGGAAAGTTAGCTTTGGAAATGTTGGACAGTATGAAGAGCAAAATCGCAAGTACATCATACATCAAAATCTCAAAACAAGAAGGGAAATGTTGCTGGTTTATACTTATAAGTTTGTATTTACATACATACATATTCATGTTTTATTGTAAATGTTTTAAACAAAATAAAATTTATTTTAAAATACACATAATCCACAAATTGGTTTTCAATAAATAATATTTCAGTTGCGTATACCGATAATTTCAATCCAGATTACCGAATAATAATTTAAAATAGTTGTGTCACCATATATTCAGTAATAGTAAACGAATTTTACAGTAATTGCAATCGAATTATGGCATAGTTGTGAGAACCGACTGAATTCGATTGGAAACAAATTCGGTTGTCACAATGAATCTGTTTTCTCTGTGTATTCATGACGTATGACACATATAAAACGAAAAAAATACTTTAATTTCTTTCGCAGTTTCAGTAACTAACTAATGTTTATTTTTTCTCATGAGCAATATATTTTGTTTAAGTTTGTATTAAAAGTTTTAACCACAAAAGCTGACAAATGTGCAATTGTCTTGTACCAATTGTCAAAATTATTTTAATATTTTTTTGCATTTTTGTTTTGTAAAATATGTTTTTTTTTTAATAACACAAAAGAAAATTTATGTCGACAATGACATAAAAAGTGGGATAAAATCAATTTAGCACCAAAAAGAGTATTTAAGAAATACATATGGGCAATTCCATGAAAATGTAAACCACCACTGAAAAAATAAAACCCTTATAACTTCTGCATTTTTGAAGATAATTCAACAAAAAGACGAAGACTGTTGAAAATTTTTGAAATTGGTCTATTTTTACACCTCGCCGCCATACAAACGGAACCGAAAATATCACTTTTTAGCTCATAATTCTGTTATCCCTTCAAAAATCGGCAGATCTAAAATGTCTAAACCTTTATGCCGATTTGCATAATGATTGGACCTCATTTGATCCATCCAGTTCCATTCAAAGTTTAATTTCAGAAAAACACTTAAACGTCCGTAACTCACCTCTAATCACTAGTATTATGATAAAATTTGGCACAAATAAGTTTTGTATGAATTAAAATTACACCCTAGAATTTTATGAGGATCGGTCCATATTTGACCCTAGTTGCCATATAACTCCAGTTTTTTATTTTTATCTATAAATTGCTTAAACATGTATATAGGTCGGCCATGTCCGACTGCATTTTCCTACTCGTTTTGATTTGTTGAAGTGTGTGTATGCATATATTTCCAAAATAAATATTTTATAACCTAAAAAAAAATCAGGAGAAAAATCTGACACATACGATGTGTCACGTACGATATTTAAATATGTTCATTATAAAATTATATTAATTTCTTTTTTTATTTAAAAATGGATTGGATTACTAATGAAAAATACGTCCCATAGTGTAAGAAATTAAAACAAAAAAGATACACTTACAGAATTCGCAGATTTTCGTAAATATTTACATGTACTTTAAAAACACTTCCGTTTTTTGCCACGTATGATATCGCCATATTTTAATCCATATTTTGGAAAACAAGGTTCCGAATGGGATGATTCCTTTTGCAAATATAGTATTCTTTAAAAGGAACAGAGTGACAAAATTGTTTTCCAAGTACTCCTAATTTTACAAAATCTATACCACTTTGAACGCGTGCGAATGTCACATACAATCGTATGGAATTGCCCATATGTGTGTATGTTAAGAAAATAAAAACACATTAATACACTTTGAATCTACTAGTATTTTTGTGTAAACCTTATGGAATAAAACTTATTTTATAAATACATAAGTATTAATGTCTGTTTTTATTTACATATACAAACGTATATAAACAGGGACTAAATATTTTCAATACCGTTTATCTTACATTTAGATGAAAAAGTATTTTCAATGAAAAGATGAGCATTTTTGTAATTCCTCTATCTTCTAAACATTTTATTTCAGTATGTAAAGCTCTCTTATTGCCAAAAAATATTTTTTGATAATTTTTAGTTGTAATATAAAAATTTATTATTAGTAAGTTGGACATGGTCAATAATAATCCGTAAAAATTAACGGAATAATTTTTTTTGAGATATTCGCCATTTTGATAAAAACTTGTTGAGATACACATATATTCGTATTTTTATATGCTTATTAAAACTTAAATTTGTCTTTAAATTGACTTTTAATGTAAAGAAAATAAAGTTTATAATATATTTATACATATTATGTACATACGTACATATATGACTTGTTTACGACATAAGGCGCGTAGAAGCAGAAGTTATTATTACTTCCATAATGGAAACCGTAAAAGTGTATCTAGTGCTTGGTCATCCAATTTCGTTGGTTTACAATTTTTTTTTGTTATTTTTATACCCTTTACCTTCTTGAAAATGGTATTATACATACCATTTTCAAGAAGGTTTGTCATTCCGTTTATAATTTTCATTTTCTACAATGTATGTATGTATGTATGTATGTATGTAGGATGTAGTATGTAGTATGTATGTATGTATGTATGTATGTATGTATGTATGTATGTATGTATGTATGTATGTATGTATGTATGTAGTATGTATGTATGTATGTAGTATGTATGTATGTATGTAGTATGTATGTAGATGTATGTATGTAGTATGTATTGTATGTATGTATGTATGTATGTATAGTAGGATGTATGTATGTATGTATGTATGTATGTATGTATGTATGTATGTATGTATGTAGTGTAGTATGTATGATGTAATGTAGTATGTATGTATGTATGTAGTATGTATGTATGTATGTATGTATGTATGTATGTATGTAGTTGATGTATGTATGTATGTATGAGTATGTATGTATGTATGTATGTATGTAGGTATGTATGTATGTATGTATGTAGTGATGTATGTATGTATGTATGTATGTATGTATGTATGTATGTATGTATGTATGTATGTATGTGATGTATGTATGTATGTATGTATGTATGTATGTATGTATGTAGTATGT
Organism: Lucilia sericata; assembly: GCF_015586225.1. Lineage (NCBI taxonomy): Eukaryota > Metazoa > Arthropoda > Insecta > Diptera > Calliphoridae > Lucilia > Lucilia sericata. The sequence goes on from NW_023994232.1 coordinate 114,024, forward strand.
ATGTATGTATGTATGTATGTATGTATGTATGTATGTATGTATGTATGTATGTATGTATGTATGATGTATGTATGTATGTATGTATGTATGTAGGATGTATGTATGTATGTATGTAGTATGTATGTATGTAGTATGTATGTATGTATGTATGATGTAGTATGTATGTATGTATGTATGTATGTATGTATGTATGTATGTAGGTATGTATGTAGTATGTATGTGATGTATGTATGTATGTATGTATGTATGTATGTATGTATGTATATGTATGTATGTATGTATGATGTATGATGATGTATGTATGTAGTATGTATGTATGTATGTATGTATGTATGTATGTATGTATGTATGTATGTATGTATGTATGTATGTATGTATGTAGATGTATGTATGTATGTATGTATGTATGTAGTATGTATGTATGTATGTAGTATGTATGTATGTATGTATGTGTATGTATGTATGTATGTATGTATGTATGATGTATGTATGTATGTATGTAGTATGTATGTATGTATGTATGTAGTATGTATGTATGTATGTAGGTATGTATGTATGTATGTATGTATGTATGTATGTATGTATGTATGTATGTATGTGTATGTATGTGTATGTATGTATGTATGTATGTATGTATGTATGTATGTATGTATGTATGTATGTATGTATGTATGTATGTATGTATGTATGTATGTATGTAGGATGTATGTAGTAGTATGTATGTATGTATGTATGTAGTAGATGTATGTATGTATGTATGTATGTATGTATGTATGTATGTATGTATGTATGTATGTATGTATGTATGTATGTATGTATGTATGTATGTATGTCTGTATGTATGTATGTAGTATGTATGTATGTATGTATGTATGTATGTATGTATGTATGTATGTATGTATGTATGTATGTATGTATGTATGTATGTATGTAGTATGTATGTATGTATGTATGTATGTATGTATGCATGATGCATGATGTATGTATGTATGTATGATGTTGTATGTATGATGTATGTATGTATGTATGTATGTATGTATGTAGGTATGTATGTATGTATTATGTATATATGTATGTATGTATGTATGTATGTATGTATGTATGTATGTATGTATTCTGTATGATGTATTTATTTATGTATGTAGGTATGTATGTATGTATTGTATGTATGTATGTATGTATGTATATTTATAATCCTTATAAAAACCGCGATGTCCATCTGTCTGTATGTTTATTTAAAATCAATTTTCTTTAAACCCCCGATATCTCTTGCTTATAGAACGTGGGGGATAAAACAATAATGTATATACATATATGATGCTGTTGTTATCATTGTTTTTTTGTATTGCCAAAGTTAAATTTAAAAGAAAAAAATTAAATTAAATTACATAAAAATTGTTTAAAAGTTGTTGTTTAATTTGTTTAATAAAATAATTATTAAGTTGGTAGGGGATATAAGATTTCTAGGTCGTTACTTGTTACTGTTACATATAACTTTTAGATTTTAGTTTGAAGTCCCTTTAGAAAATCTAGAACATTCTGAATCCTATATGAGAATTTAAGTATATTAAAAATGATAAATATAATCAATTTAAAATTTAAATTGATTGAACGAAATTTTAAATGAACAGAATTTGTAAGAAAACTTTTACTAATCTTCTATTTAAGATTTTTTATCTTTTCCTATTGATTCTATACCAAAAAAGGATTTGTTTTGCTATATGATTGTTATTTAATTTGAGTAGAATTTGTCTGAACAATTGATAACCTGCACATGGGTGATTTTTTATTCAACAGATATTACCGAATACGGACCATTTTAGCACTACTATCGTTACCGCTAAAATATCAATATCGTAATAAGTCTTAATTCGAAAAACCGATAACGCTAAAATTTCGGTACTTTTTCATAAAACATTGTTTTCTTGCAACTGTTTGGAATAAATTTATAATTACTTCAATAGAAAGAAAAAAAGTACCAAAAATTATATAAAAGGAAAATTTGATGTTATTCAAACTCATTGAGCCAATTTTGAAAAAAAATTAAAATTGTTAGATTTAGCAACACCAGTTATGCTATGGAGTGTTACTTGGAGTTCCGGTACCAAGGACAACTTTCTGGTACTTTTGTTTTTCAAAAAGTACTTTCTGAATTTTCTATAATATTGTTAAAACTAGGATAATGAAATTCAACATTCAGTGTCCTGAGTTAAAGGAAATCTGTAGGAAATTTGTAACATTTTTTACATATATATACATAATATTTTTTGTAATATATATTGAACCTTGAACCATGAAATTAAATATACACAGTCCTGTGCAAATGATAATCTATAAAAGAGAACTTTTTGGTACTTTTCCGTTCTTCTTGAGTTTTCTATAATTATATAAAAGTACCAAAAAGTAATATGGAACATGGAAACATATAATTAAACACTTAGTAACTTGGGTAAATAGGAATCATTAAGAATGTATTTTTGGTACCTTTTCGTTCTTCAAATGGAATGGAATGATTATAGAGATATATGTATAATAAAAAACAAGGCCGACCATATAATACCCTATACCTTTGACAAAAATATAATGTGATTTAGTTGCCATAATAAAGCATTTAAGTTGAATTGTACCTTGCCTTAGATATACATACTTAAGCCGTTTATTGTTGAATAAAATTGTGGACATTTTGATGGGGGCTTTTCATAGGGACTAGGGTCATATGAGAACCTATTATTATTGAATTCGTGAGGGTCATCAAGTCTTGTATACAACTTGGTTTTTGCAGCTTTTTGTCGAGATATGAGTATATTGAACATAATCATGAACTTAAAAGCCCTATTCGGGGGTTTAGTTGTATGGGGGCTAGGTGAAATAATGGACCGATCTTAACCATTTTCAATAGGCTTTGTCCCTGCGACAATAGAAGATCATGTTCCAAATTTCATTGAATTATCTTCAAAATTGCGACCTGTAGTTTGATTACAAGGTTTACGTGGACGGACAGACAGACAGACGGACGGACATAGCTAAATCGACTCAGAAAATGATTCTGAGCCGATTGGTTGCACTATATATATTTTTCATTATTTTAGTCATACCGATATTGCCGTTACCACTAAAATAACGTTACCGAAAAAATCTTTTAACCGTTTCGAAACGGTTGCCAATCTTGATTATAACAAACAATTTTTATTTAATTTTTTTTTTTTGCTACGAATTTGTATGCTCACATTTCGGTTTCCATTAAAAAAAACATGTTCAAATCTTGCAACACGTTAATACATATGGCATGTAGTGTTCAAAGTTGTCAAGAACCAAACGTGTGCGCTTAATGCCAAAAACTTTAAGTGCAAGTTGAAAACAGTAAATCTCAAATTTATATCATGTATGAGTGTAAAATTGGAAACAAAAATTTCAGCACTTTTCATAGAAATGCAATTCAGGATTATCAACTGAATTGATTATGTTGTTATGTATGTGCCAAAAGAAATATTGAATAAAATTATTTTAAAGTTCTATATAGCTTTAATAATTTTGAGTATTTAATTCAAAAATATTGTAAATATTAGACCCAATTAGTTTAGAAGGTTGGAAAGACGCATAACTAACACAAAAAGTGCTTCGAATAGTGTCTTTCGGATTATTATACCTTTCACCACTTTAGTGGGTAGGGTATATTACGTTTGTACTGATGTTTGTAACGCACAAACATCAGCACCTTAAAGTGTACCAATCTGCTTAGAATAATTTTCTGTGTCGATTTAGCTATGTCCGTACGTCCATGTAAACCTAGTAATCAAACTACTGGTCGCAATTTTGAAGATAATTCAATGAAATTTGGCACATGATCTTCTATGGTACCGGAAATGGTCCATTATTTCACCTAGCCCCCATACAACTAAACCTGACGAATAGGGCTTTCATGTTCATAATTATGTTTAATGAACTTAAAGCCCTAATGTTTCTCGACAAAAAGCTACAAAACAAAGTTCAATACTAGCCTTGATGACCCTCATGAATTTTATAATTATAGAGTCTCATTTGAATATAGCCCCAATTCAAAGCCTTCAAAATTTGAGACAAGGTACAATTCAACTTAAATACTTTTATAAATACTGTTTATTTTTGTAACAGGTGTAGGGTATGTTCGGCTTCGCCCGACTATAATTTCTTACTTGTTTAATTCTATTTCTATTTCATCCGAATTTATAGTTTTGTTTGCCAATTTCATTTGTTAAGATATTTTTATCCATTTTAACATAATTTAAAATTCCCCTCAATCAAAAATCAACCCATATTTCAAAAAGAAAATTTCAATAAAATATAAATTAATAAAACAACTATCCGCAGATGTTGCCTTTTAGGTGCCCAGTATTCATCGTTGGCATTTTATTGAGCAGCTGCGGTTTTCTTTTATAAAACTTTAATATCACATATAAATATTTTTCTTTCTTTTCAGCTTTTATAAATTTTTAACATTTATATCAAACGATTTTTGTTTTCAAATTATATTTGCAGTTGAAATACACTTAAAATAGGAAACAAATTTCAAGAGAAAAATAAAACTTAATTGAAACATAAGGCAGGCAATCAATAGTAGAGTTTACTTTTTAAATTTTATTGAAAATTGAACGTTGGTTTCGAATATAAATAAGAGACCATGGCTTTTCATTTGACTTGTTAGTTTGATTTCTAGTATTTTATTGAAGAAAATGTTGAATTGTCTTAATTATTTAGTTTCTTTAACCAGTAACAACATTTGACCATCAATGGGACTTTAAACATTCAAACTTCAACAAGTTATACAGACAAAATTTAAGCACATTCAAACACACATATTGCTTAGGATTTAGAATTGCTCTTTTCTTGTTATCACTTTTTAGAATATCTTAGTTGTCAAAGCAAATGTTACCTTTATGTATGTTTTAATGAAATTTTTTTTTACTCACATATAAGTACATATGTATGTATGAAGATATGACAAATTATCCAAAAAATTCGAATGACTTTGTACAATTGGGCCATAGGGTGTTGTTAGTATAAATAGATGTTTTATGTTTTCATTTAACATTCTTCGTTTTGTAAACTCTGATGTTAACAACAACCATCAGATTCAAATACCGATTAACTTCTTAAGAAAAGTAAACAGTATTCATAAGTATGTTATCTTGTTGCAATTTATACTATTTAATATTGTGTTATTATATATTTTTATTCCGAATGCTTATAAGCAACAAAGTCTATTTGACATATATTCAAATTAATCTTTTCAAGTCCCTAAATATTTTCGCATTCAAAATGGATATAGCCTAAAAATCGACGTGCTAGAAATATTTTAAATCCACATCTCGAATCATGCACCAAATTTAAAGGAGCAAAAAAAACATATTTTTGCAGACCAGTGTAATCATTATCATTATTTAGCTATAACTTCTGTAAAGACAATAAAATATGAAATTAAAAAACAAACTTCTTGTTAAATATTTGCTGACGACACCAAGCACCAATTTAATATTTAATGTTCCATCTTTCTATTGCGATTTTTTTTTTATAACATTTCCATCTTTTGTTTAATTTTCTATTAAGTGCTTTAACTTTGTTTTAAATATTTGCATGTATCTTATTTTAAATATTCATACTTCCCATTCCCATTAAGTTTTTTGTGCGTTAAATTTAGTAGCAAAGTGCAAAAATAATTTGTTGCCACGAAATACGAAAAATATTTTATGGCCAACAAGAAAGTTAAAAAAGTATAATTTTTTGATCAGCTAAAACCAGTGTAGTAGCATAATTACACAATAAAACTTTTAAAGAGTTTAAAAACTGTTTATTTCACTGATTGGTCGAAAAATTTTAAATAATATAATAAACCAAGATTATCTCGAAACTTTTCCTCCCTGTTTTAATATATATTTTGACGCATTATTGTTTAGCATGTTCACACTATTAAGAAAACAATTTGCAACTAAAATTTAAAATCATAATTTGGAAAGGATAGAGGGTTTTACATTCAGAAATAAAATTTTAAAAAAAATTATTTATTTTCTGTATAATTATATCACAGATATAAATATTTTGCCCTAATGTTCATCCAAATCCAACATAGTTCTTCTGTTATTATTTCACACACTTATGTACAGTACGTTGGTCATTTCTTAAAAATAATGTAGAAAAATATTGTAATGTACATACATAGTAACAAAAAAGAATAAACTAGATAAACATACATTAGGGCGGCCCCGTTTGTAAGAAGGAAAAATAAGGTGTCAGTGTTCCCAAATAAAATTAAAGTTTAATTGATTCTAAGGTACCATTTCTCAAAATTTTTGTCCTGGCGTCAATATTTGGTGAGCTGTATCAAAGAGTAAAAAGGTCCTTTTTTTAGGTTTTTATGAATTTTTTCATATTTCTTCCAAAGGAAAGATATAAAATATTGGTATCAATGGAAAGGTCCTTGAGAGACGATTTAAATTCCATATCAAAATTTAAAAAGAATAGAATGAAACCATATACCAATATAAAGCTAATGAAATTGCGCGTATACAGATGTACATATTATGTACGTTAGATTAATATAGCTAGCACAATACCGGGGAGAAAATAGGATTAAAAATATTAAAAAAAAAAAATACAAAACATATCGAATTTCGAAAAACAGAAAAAAAAACATTTCGGTGAAATTATATATGGTTTATAATGAAATAATTTCAATTAATTAAATAATTATAAATAAAAAATTAGAAAACTTAAAAAATTTTCGGATAAAATACGACATTTGTAATAATTTTGGAGTTTTATACAAAATTGTGTTATGTCATTGAAAGACCTTTCATATGATACTAAATTTGCATATAGTTTATTTGCATGAAATGTGATAAAAATCATAAAATCAGTAAAAAAGGGCATTTTTATCCTTTGATCCAGCTCACCAGATATTTTGAGAAATGGTATCTTAGAATGAACTAAATTTTCATTTTCGGTGGAAACATCAGGAACTTCCATTTTAGTGCCACCTTAATAAACATGCTTATAATTTACTTTTTCTTATTTGCAGATTCATATATATACATGTGTATGTACATATTTATTGTAATTTGTGGATAAAAAGGATTCAGTAGCACACAGTTTGAAAACAAAAATTCACCAAAATTGTTGTCATTAAGTTTTGAATGTTTTAGTTTTTATTTTATTTACAAACCCAAGCAATTAAGGTTTTTCTAAACTCTGCATGAAATTAAAAGTTTGATAAAATTGAGCAAGTTTTGGACATTTTTATAAACAAATTGCAATATGAGCATGACACTTATTTAAACAGTTATACAGTTACTAATTATTAAAAAAAAAATTACAAGGTTGAGGTAAAAATGGCCAGTTTTAATTTAAATATTATTACGATGAGTTTAAAAGCGGAGGTGTGAAATGAAATTAGTTATTTTCAACTATTTAAAATTTGTTGCGTTTTTAAACTATTTTTATGAGTTCAAATAAAAGCTATTATTTAAGCATTGTTTGATACAGTAAAGAAGTAAATATGAAGCTCATGTTTTAGAAACCACAAAAAAAGAATGCGAAATATTTATCTGCATTAAAACTGCCCTCAAAATATGATTTGATACTAAATTCAAAAAACACATAAAAGACAAAGCTGTTTTTATTAAATTTCTAATCTGTGAGTTGAAAGGTTTTAATATGAAGACCATTAGAAAATTTGTATTTTTAAGCCCGTATCTACTGTTCATATACATATAAGTTAATTGAAAATTGTATATGCTTAGTCTCATATTTCCGCTTCCGCTTGTTTTATTTGATTACATATATGACTATGCCAAGACACATTCCGGTTTATCTAAGTCTTCTGTTGATTTTGAGGTTAATAGTGATGATATTGAAGCTTTTATATATTTTTATTGCCATATCGACTATTACATTGTCCTTTGATACTTAAACTATATAATATTTATTTTTATTATGTCCAAAATGTTTACATAATACTTTTATATATCATGTAGTTTGTTTATCTCGAAATCTTATAAAAAAAACTGGTACGTCTACCACATTAGTGTGAAGTTTACTTTACTACCATGGTCATAAAGATATAAAAATCGTTTATCAGTGTTTTATTAACTCCCATAACAAATTTCAACAAATTGGTATCTATTAGAATATAATTACCTTTGGTGTAAAAATATTTGATAATTTTAATACATAATTGATACTGATGACAACTTACATCCAATTTCCAATTTCATGCTGTTTAACTACTAAATCAGTCATCATATTAGAACCTACCACTACTAAGTTACATTCAAACTTGTGCAGGTCCATCTTGATATTATACTGGCCTAATTGTCAACATTTACGATAATATTTACTTTTTTTTATCAAGTTTCTTAAAAAATTACTTTATTAATATAATGTCTATATTAAATACTAAATTAGTCCTCAATATTTAAATTAACATATAAAAACATTTAAATTAGTGTTATAAATAGCTTAACACAAAATTCAAATATTTATACAGTTCATTGTCTAAAAGTATTTGTTAATCAATGTCTTGTCGTGTTGATTTTAAAATAAGAGCTCCATTAGGTTCAGTTAACAAGTATGGTAAGTACGCAATTTAAATAGTTATGTATATAAAATTGTGTATTAAATTTGTTTAAGGTTTACCAGAATACATATATATTTTACACCACTAGATGTGGTATATCTCTTGGTGTGTTAATATATTTGGTTGTTCCCCAATACAAATTTACCCTCGTAAGATGGCAAGCGTTAAAGGACGTTTTTTTCGAAATAAAGTTATTTATGCAAATTTATAGAATAAAAGAAGAATTGAATAAAATCAAATAAAGTACTTAAGCGCAGAAAAATAAGAGAAAAGAATCAAAATATTTCAGTTGATTTCATTTACACCATATTTACTCTGCACAATGGTATATAAAACAAAATTTCATATGTTAGTTAGTTAGTTAGGTAGTTAGTTAGTTAGTTAGTTAGTTAGTTAGTTAGTTAGTTAGTTAGTTAGTTAGTTAGTTAGTTAGTTAGTTAGTTAGTTAGTTAGTTAGTTAGTTAGTTAGTTTAGTTAGTTAGTTAGTTAGTTAGTTAGTTAGTTAGTTAGTTAGTTAGTTAGTAGTTAGTTAGTTAGTTAGTTAGTTATTAGTTAGTTAGTTAGTTAGTTAGTTAGTTAGTTAGTTAGTTAGTAGTTAGTTTTAGTTATTTAGTTAGTTATTCGTTTGTTATTTGTTCGTTCGTTCGTTCGTTCTTTCGTTCGTTCGTTTCGTTCGTTCGTTCGTTCGTTTTTTCGTTCGTTCGTTCGTTCGTTCGTTCGTTCGTTCGTTCGTTCGTTCGTTCGTTCGTTCGTTCGTTCTTTCGTTCGTTCGTTCGTTCGTTCGTTCGTTCGTTCGTTCTTTCGTTCGTTCGTTCGTTCGTTCGTTCGTTCTTCGTTCGTTCGTTCGTTCGTTCTTTCGTTAGTTCGTTCGTTCGTTCGTTCGTTCGTTTTTCGTTCGTTCGTTCGTTCGTTTCGTTCTTTCGTTCGTTTTAGTTCGTTTCGTTCGTTTAGTTCGTTCGTTCGTTCGTTGTTCGTTCGTCTTGTTCTTCGTTCGTTTTCGTTCGTTCGTTGTTCGTTCGTTGTTCGTTGTTATAGTTTTTGACCAGGCGGATGTATATTACATCACAACGGTAGAAATCCCACCTAGGCCTCTATTGGGCCTGTTGTGCGCTCCTTAACCAGTGCCTCAGGTGGGAATCGAACCCACCACTTTCGGTCTATCAGACTAGAACACTAACCTACCGGAGGACAACACTGTCATTAAGTATTTGAGATTTTATATAAATGGAACTAATCCTTTAGAATTTCGAGATTAAATTCCCTTTATGTTTCGATCTATACCACTGTACGCTTTAATATATGCGTTAGTATTTAATAGTGTTACATTTTCATACTCATTTCATTTTTGGTATTTTTGACATTTGTCTGTATTTCTATAGAAGTTTATTTTTGTGTTGTGTTGGACAAAAACTTTTAGTGAACAAAATATTTAGCATATAAATTGTACATTACTTAGTTTGTTTCATATTTAAGTGTTAATCCATAATGACAATTATTCCAGTGGCACGTTTTAGTGACTGTCTGATGCTATAAATTTCAGAATAATTTAACAAAAATTTTAATTTAGCAAAAATTTAATTTAAAACAGTTGAATTTTCCTAACAATATATTAATACGAAAAATCAAAAATATTTGTATTAATTTAGTATTGTGATACTATAAATATTATTCCGAAAATGTTTGTCCTGCTGTTGAAAACTGAAAACTGCATCACATTTATTTTCTGTTTTTGTAGCTTTTAGGAAGCAAATGTATGCGAAAATAGTATTTTTTTCTACTACATTTGTTTGCATTCAAACACATTTAAAACCCATTACACTCTAGGATGGAACTATTAGAAAGTTTCAACATTTAACAATTTAGAATAGTAGATACCGAATTCTATGCATACTCCATCCAAAAAGAGATCTATAAAACATATCAAAAAATCGATTAGTAGTTGTTTGTTTATTGAATGTGATTTCAACAACAGACTTAGCTAAATAGATATTCATTAAAGATGGTAAGGCAATGGACTTTACAGTTTTGATTAAATTCTAAATTTTATCAAACAAAAGTTTCTAAAACTGCTAACTGCTATGACAAACTTAAATATTCCCTAACACTCTACAGAAGGGTACAAAAAATGTAAATCAACCAGCGTTTAATTTGACAAGTCATAAAAGCATATTGTTGTCAATGGGGGATTAAAAGGGACATTCGAGTGCCATCAACCATTTACAAAAATCACAATATACATAAATTTGTAAGTATCTGTTTCAAAACATTCAAATGTGTGGGTGTGAGAAACATTTACTTATTGTTGTTAAATTTTAGATATTTTCAACTTTATTCCTCTTTCACCCAAAAATTTAAAAAAGGACAAACAAAAGGAATTTAATGGTATAAAGTTCTCAGTGGTTAACAGTTGGTGTGAGCGTTAAAAAAAATCCCGTTAAAATTGGTTTTATAAAGAAAATAATACGAAATTAAAAACAGTTTGCGGCCATGAAAATGTCATTCTTTTTTTAAAAAAAAGATGGAGGTATCTTGAATTTATCTTTCCATATGAAACACACAGAAATATCGGCATAAAGCTTACAAAAGTAAATATATTCTTGGCCCTTTTTATATTCTAATACTATTTACCAATGTCCGTCCATCTGTCTGTTGAAAACACGGTAGAGTTAGAATGATAAGAGTTAGAGCTGAAATAATCCCCAAATATTATTTGCTGATCAATTAAGGCTTTCATCTAGCTCCCATATAAATGTCCTCCCAGAATACAATGTAAATAGTCATAACAGTCTTACAAATGCCAGTACATAGTTGAAATCGACTTTAACGAAATTGACTTTAACGAGGAAAACTTCTTTTGTAAGAACTTTGTCTAAAAAATTTGTTACAGGATAAATAAGTTTTCTAGAAACCAAAATCTCTTTATTATTAATAATTCCTTCCAAATGTTGAGTGTTATGGAAAAAGAAAATGGTTTATTTTAAAAATAAAAAATATATATCTTTAAAGTTAATTAAGGAAGTAATTTATCCACGCCCTCATAATACATATACTCTTTTCCAGTGTTTATTGGCTTTAAATTGAAACTACTACCTTTGATGGTGGGTATATAAAATTCGACATAGCCGAACATGTTAACCACAATCATTTTAAAACCATTGCCAACATTAATTTTCGTTTTGCATAAGGCAGCTTATATACATTTGCTTAAATTTTAAGCATGAAAAAATGTGAAATAAGTTTTATTATTACATAAAATTTATGAAATAAAAAGATTATTCTAAAGTATTAAGACTGGTTATACTTTGGTAAATACTGCGTTAAAACTACGAAATAGAGAGTGTGAAACAAATATCTTCTATTAAAGGCTTGAATTCAAAAACAATATATGCCAAAGTTTGAATTTAGAAAATATAAAAATTCATAATTTCCAAGAAACATACTAATATATACATACATCCTATATTAAACTTTAAAAATTACTCTAGATCTTTAAGGCCACTTTAAATACAAATAGAGGTATTCCGGCGAGTCCGACCATGTAATACCCTACACCAGTATATCAATACGAGTATATTAAACATAATTGCGAACTTAAAAGCACTATTTAGCAAGTTCAGTTGTATGGGGGCTAGGTGAAATAGTGGACCAATTTTTACCATTTTAGGTTTCGTTTCTGGTACAATAGAAGATCATGTGCCAAATTCCATTGAAATATCTTCAAAATTGTGACGTGTAGTTTGATAACAATGTTTACCATCCCTATTCGGGGATTCAGTTGTATGGGGGCTAGGTGAAATAATATACCGATCCCTGTCCCTGGGACAATAGAAGATCATGTATCAAATTTCATTGAATTATCTTCAAAATTTGCTACCTGAAGTTTGATTACAAGGTTTATATGGACGGACAGACAGACGGAAGGACGGACGTACAGGACATAGCTAAATCGACTCAGAAAATGATTCTAAGCCGTTTAGTATGCTTTAAGATTATTGTGTGTTACAAAGTAGTGTAGGGTATAATTAAAGAAAAAGTCAAAAATACAATTATTTAGAATAAAAGATTCAAATTTAAGTTTGTATGCATTTATTTTTTTAAATGAACTTTGCCATAAAAAACCTTATTGACAAATGTACATACATATGTATATACATACATTAGGGTTCCCCCAAACACTAATTACTAATGTTTCCAAATAAAATGAAATTCTAAGAATACTTTTATCAAATTGTATGTATTTCTGCAATTTCAGCTCTCATTTTATTTTGGCCAACCCTAAGTTTTTTGCTATAAGAAAAGTTTTGAATAAATTTAAATCTTTTGCACACCAGACAGCACTTTATCTTTTTTGGTAAAAAAAAATTATATTGGATAATAATGTTGAAAATATTAGAAAAGTTTTCCCTATTACTATTCAATCATTTTTCAATATAACAGTCATTTATTTTTTTGGGAAAATAATAAAAATGGTATTATATTTAAAATTTATATTCCTAACAATCAGCTGAGTTTATAAACACTATTATAGAAATTTTTTCTTGGTATTGAATGAATGGGATTTTATTCCTTACTCTTTATGGTCGAGAAGTTATGAGTAAAGTGTACTAAGAAAACTGCATAAACCGCAGGCAAGACCTAAGTAATAAATGAAAAATTATTACTTAATAAATGAAAATACAATTATACGATTTATTTGTATTGTATTTAAATCTTTATATTTTATTTTAAAACTTTTGAAAAAGTTATTTCGATGTTAGAATGCGAGGGTTGTTTGAAAAGTTGTTCGTTCAGTTCGTCTCAATTAATCTAAAGCTATATTTTCCTACATTGAACACATATTTACGAAGAGGTTTTTCTAAAAACTTTAATATGATGCCAAATTTGCGTTCATTTCCTTTGCATGGTAACTTCATTCAACTTTCTTTTTCGGTCCACCCTAACCTACAAAATACATGTATACATATCAATAAAATAATAAGACCTGTATTTACTCAAAAAACTGATTAGTTTTCATACAATATTTTAAAGTTTCTCTTTCCGAATTCGGTATAATTGATATCTTTTAGTAATAGATATAATAAGTTATTGCTGTACGTTAATTATACGTATGAAATATATTAGTTGAACATTTGAACAGTAAACAGATCTTTACATGACAATGTCAAATTAAAGGGCTGCTATACAGATCGGCGTTAACTACCCAGCAAAAACTCGGTAATGGGATGTACTTCTATAACTACTTACTTTTTAATGACTACTACTCATCATCTGCATTACTTAGAAGTACTCTGGTAATGACTTTCTTATAATCTGATATCAAAGTACTTTATTTTCGGCTTTGTCACTTTGTTTGCACATTTTATTTGACTGCGACTCCAGAATTGTATTTTACAAGAAAGAAAACAAAATTAAATTTGTATATGAAAACCATTATTTGACGCGCAACAAAATAGCTAAGCAGTGGTGCACTGAATAGAACATTTGACTAACAAACCGAAGACCCTGGTTAGTATTCTAGCTGGCTCTTTTTATTAATAAAAAATTAAACAACTTACTAAACAACTTCTTTGTAAGAGAAATTGCAAGTACTTCTTTAACTCCCTGTTTGTAAGCGAGAGTGGAAGTACTTGTAGCGAAAAGAGGTTTTTCCTAGGTAGTTGTATAAGCTCTTAATATTGTTAAGACTGATGCAGGTATTTTGATATTGACTTTGTAATTTTATTTGTGAATACAGTTTTGTAAGTTGTTTTTAACACACGTAAGTTCGTTATCACAATGCTCACATTTGATATATAACAAGTTCATATTTAAGACATATGTAAATGCTAGTAAACAGAAAGCTAATAAACACAAGTATCTAGAACATGATATGCTCCAATTGTTTTTAATTAATTTTTTGTACAATGATAAATTTGTATGTCATCCAAAACTTTATCTTTCAATGCTACTTGTTTACAAAGTATTTTTAAGAAATGCCAATCAATAATTTTGGCATAACAAATATATAGTTGAGAATAGGTTAGTATATCGTCACCTGAAACGCAAACGGCTCTAACTAACCAAAAATTCAAAATCGATTTCATTGCTGATTCCAATATATTGCATCAAAACAAATCGCCTCAACAAAAATTGGACTCCTTCGACCAAAATTATAGATTTTATTGACAAAAAGCTAAAGGCCCTATTTACAAAAACATTTTAATATTAAAGATAAAAAGTCCAACTGATCCTTTTTTATATACGCCATTGTCAACTATCATAACAAATGATCGATTTCACTATTAAACAATTTGAAAAATCGAAAAAATTTTCAATTTAAATAGTTTTTTGCTTCTTCTGTAAAATTTTAAAACTGTTAGATAGGGCCGTTTGCGTTTTAGGTGACGATATGTTCTTCAATATTTAAATTTTTGTTTATCATTTGCATTACTTTTCCTTTTCATTAGTAGTTTGCCCTCGTATACATATGGGTCATTTCGTGTCAAGTGACCCAACTTTTAAAATCGATGTCTTCAGATTTTCATAATTTTCAGCGCTATCGGTCCAGAACTGCCGAACTTAGAGGGGGTCAAAGTTGGACATTTTGGTTTTTTTGATAGATATCCCACCCTGTACGATCAAAATCTTCAAATTTGACCCCCTCTAAGTCCGGCAGTTCTGGGCCGATAGGACTGAAAATGTTTGCCTGGTCTACACTTCAATAGTACCAACCTTGGTGCAAATTTCATTAAAATCGAAAAGTTTTGAATTTGAAATTCCCCATATACAATATGGGGGACCTCATGACGTATGATTTACGCAGACAAGTATAAGGTTGAACATCGCTCATATGTATAGGGTTCATACGTGTCTTTGATATTTGATAATTTTAAATGTTACTTTGAGTATAAGATTCAAATAAATTAAAATTTTTGCAATACTTAAATGTTTAAAATTTTTTTGCACCAAATTATAATGCAAAAAGTGAATATGTACAGAATTTAATGTATTTTCTTTTATAGTACTTATAAATTATTAAATACCATATATTTAACAACAAAATTATAAAATGTATAAAGTATGGTTAACATTGTCAAACTTTTGGTATTTTAAACCGTTCTATAAATCAGTTTAAAAATGTTCCCTTCAATTTATTATGTATTAAAATTACTTTTAAAGTAATCACTAAATTATGCAAAGAAAAGAACAAAAACGTGTCAACGACACTGTTTTCAAATTATTTTCACAGCAATACATACATATGTAAATAATGTAACAAATTGACTCACATCTTGTGCTTATATTATTTTCATTTCAAAAATTCAATAAATTACAAAATTATAATGATTGTCATTTATTTACATACTTTATTGCACAATAAAAGCTTTTAAGTGTTAAAAGTCATCAACGCATTAACAAGTATATTATCGCTATTTTAAAAAATTTACAAGAAAGTTTTTATTTTATATAAACACACAAAATAAAATCTTTTTAAATTTTGGTTTAAGCCAGAAAATAGAATCAGACGAAATACAATGATGCAACTGATAACTAATACATACATACATAGATGAAGTTAAACTGATTCAAAAGATAAAAACAAAAGCAATATTTTCAAAATTTGCTATTGAAACCTATTTTTTTATGTTGGCACATGCATATACATAATTATGATTCTTCGAAATTTTTTCCTGACACTCTTTGTATATAGATATGACAATTAAAGCAATCCAAAATGTTTGCGATTATGATGGTACCACTTTCGATATGTGGCAATTATAATAGTTTTTAAAAGTCTAGATGGAATTCTAATTCTTTTTATGGATAATTTTAAATCAATGTGTGTATATATCGTGGATTTAAAAGTTTTCTAAACAAGCAAAACGGCTTTATATGAAATGTTGTCCTTAAATAAAGTAAGCTTTCGCTTCAGTTCTGCATATATGGTTTGCGTAATGTACATACATACTTACATATACAATAAAAGAAAACCATACGTATGTATGGGCATGCACAAAAATCTTTAATTTCTACATTAGTATGGACGTACGAATATATGTATACATACGTAAGTGCTAATCGCAATAAGCAATTTAAATGCAAATTATTTTCTAGTTCTAAAATAAGTAGGTACACATAAATTCTATTCTTATCGTTGCCTGAATCTGAGTCTACAGTCTAGAGTTTAAAATAAAAGGAAACTAAATAAATAAGAAAGGTTATGATAATAAAGGAGAAGGTAATTTTTTTAGTTTAATGGATTAACGCGTTTTACTACTAACACTGTCTACCTTGCCTTCAATAGAAGGTCACATATCGCTCATTTACTTTGGGTTTTTTGAACTGAGAACTACAAAACATGTGTTTATACCCTTGTTTTTACGAAATATATATTATGCTTCACATATGACAACTGAGAACTACAAAACATGTGTTTATACCCTTGTTTTTACGAAATATATATTATGCTTCACATATGATTCGGAACTAATAATTTACAATTTTATTATTTGAAATTAGGTAGCCTCCGGTAGGTTAGTGGTTAATTTTCTAGTCTGGTAAACCGGAGGTCGTGGGTTTGATTCCCACCTGAGGCGCTGGTAGGATCAATTATGGACCGATCCTCATAAGGTTTTGTTAAAATATTTTTGTTATCATAAACGCTATAAAGAGCATTAAAGCCGCTTTCTGAAGTCGCTTTATGAACCTATGTCCATGCTTTGCAAAGAGTTTTCTGGGTGCATAAAACTAACTTTTGCATAATTGCTGCCTAATTAATATATTTATGACTATTTAAGCTGTATTCCGAAGAGCCACTTTTATAAGGGCTATGCGAACACGTGGACCCATTTGCAAATGTCGAGGATCGATCTGGTAACGACTTGATCGACCACGACTGAGCCGCATCGGCCACTAATTCAGTAGCGGTGCAAGCACTTCCTTAGCCGTGTTTACTCGGCTAAAAAGGAGAGGACGGCACTCTTCGACGGACGACGGACGACGGACTACAAACAGTGGTTAATAATATTAGTGCAAAATTTCAACTGTCTTGTTAGACAGAAGGGTGGATATACTTATATGGGTCTACAACTAAAATTTGTATGTGTTACAAACAGAATGACAAAAACAATATACCCCCATAGTTCTTAATGGTGGATATAATAAGACCTTTCAATCAAAAGAACAAAGTCCTTTCTTTATTTTCAAAGTTTAAACTTAAACTTAAAACTTTTATTTGAAAAACTTTGTGATTTTGAGTTATTGTTTGTTATATAACAAAAAGTATTAGATATTTAATTACACTATGAACTTTTAAGGGTAAAAGTTTTATTAATAAGAATTTTGTTTCAAAAAAGAACATGTTTTAGTGTCCAGTAAAACTGCATCATTTTAAATTTACTTAAACTTCATAAAGAAACTTTATAATTTTATTTTAATTGTGCTTCTAAAATTTTACACTTAGCAAACAAAAGAACGGAAGGAAAGGATAATTTAAATTTAAAAATTCTAGTTTAGTTAGATAAACGCTGGAGGAAATTTCTTCACAACATACATATTGCATTTTGTATGTTAAATATTCATATACATATTTTATTGTTATTCATTTCTTCTGCTAGGTCATTTAATCGCTTAAAAGTCGTTCGATTAAACGATTAATTTTTGTTTATTAATTACTTCATTTACTTACTTCACTAACAAAAATATCTTAAAACTTATCATGTTCTCTCATTCTTATTGAAAACCCCTGTTCTAATAAGAATTCAATTTTTAAATCATACTTAAGTGTTTAAAAAAGTGAGTACATAAACACAGATATTTTTGGTCACAATCAACAACAGCTTAAGTCAAAAGTAATTTTTTTTTAATGGCAAATAACAATAACGAGTCAATATTTTGCAATAAACGTTGTAAAACTATAAGAGAGATTTATTGTTAAAATTTTTGTTCTTAAGTCGACCAAGGTGGCCCTCGATTGTGCCACTGAGATTATTATGATACTTTTATAGATTTGATTTAATAAAAATATAAATCACATTCTTTTATTTGACAATTTCATTTATTAGTTTTTACATTTTAACAATAGTCCTTGAAACGTAGACACTCGAAAATTAATTTGTTTTTCTATTTTGTAATCTTTCTGGTGTTTCCTTAGAAAAATAAAATAATAATGTTTCTTCTGTCTTCATTTAAAATGTAATGAAACGTTTGTGGTATTTTTAATTGTTTTCTGGGATTTGCTTTGTTTACTTAAGTTTATTTTGCAGTTTTGTATTCAATTAAGTTAAACATAAATTCCTAAATTAGATTAAATCAAAATTAAAGAATTCTCTATAAGAATTCCTCTTTTTTTTATTTTAATTTATCAAAACTACTTCAATTCAATTTTATCAAAACTACTGAAAAATTAAAGCTATACTTATAATTTTGCATTTGATAAATTACATTTCTTAGAAATATGTAATCTTTGATAAGTTGTTATGAATAAGGCAGTAAGACTATATATAACTTTTTACATCTATAGACTTAACAATGAAAAACTCTCTGCAAGTTCTACTAGATTCGTTTATTTTCCATGTGCCAAATTTCAACCATTCCATTACTTAAATAATAGTTCAACAAAAATTTAAAAAGATGTGCATTAAAGGCTTAACATTTCACGAATCATCATTTATTTATTTTATTTATATCTTCAATTGACTGATAAAATACTCCAAGCTAAATCCTAAAATCTATTTTTGACTTTGGATTGTCAAATAACCATTTAAGGAATGTACATTCTTATAAAATGTCAATAAATTCTCAAAAACTGAATTTGGTTTTATTGAATTTTATTGTATTGTGTTTAACGTGTGGCAGATTTTTCTATTGATAATATTAGTAATCTGCTACCATTGACATAAGTAGAGCTACGTCAAAAAGCTTGTGTTCTATATTCCAAAATTAATCGGATTTGAAAGGGCAATACGATACATCTGTCTTCAGTCATAGAAATTTTATGGGAAATTCTTCTCTTTAAGGGTTGACGTAAATAGATAACTAATAGATTTGTATATACATATGTACATATACATACTTTACATACATGCTTATTGTCTTAAGTCATGATTTTTTATTATTTCTTAAAATTAACTTTTAAACAAATTGCGACATTTGAAAAATGAATCTAGATTTGGATTATAGAATTTAAGCTGTATCTCTTATAATTTTAAATAAAATTTTTCTTTAACAAATATCATAGTTTTAGTTTGGAATTTTGCAACCGAAAATATTAAATATACTTATTGGAAAATAATTTAAAGGTGAGAGAAAGATTCTGTAAAAAAAATTTTACATTCTTAAAACAATAATTACTGAATTTAATATACATTCGTAATGAATAATTTGCTTACATTTTCGTCCATATACTACATAAATTGTAGCTTCAAATATTATAGTATTTGAAGAATTTATTTCTAGTATTTTAAAAGACAAATTTACACATCTTTATCGCAGCAAAATACTTTCTTAAAGGTACATATGATAAACATATGGGGAATTTCGTGTCAAGTGACCCAACTTTAAAAATCTATGTCTTCCGATTTGGATGAAATTTGCGCCAAGGTTAGTACTATCGGCAAAAAATTAATGAAGAAATAGCTTTCTGAACTCTTTTGGACATTTTTTGCTTGGACCAATAGGTGAAAAGTTACACTCATTTGAATAAAACCCTATATGACCAAAATTTCCAACTTTGATCCCTCTAAGTCCGGCAGTTCTTGACCGATAGAGCTGAAAATTTGTGTCTGACCTACTATTCAATAGTACTAACTTTAGTGCAAATTTCGTCGAAATCGATTTTTTGAGTTGGTTCACTTGACATGAAATTCCCCATATATACATATATTCACAAACTTGAACGTTTTTGCTGCTGTAATTAATTTCTGTCTATGGCTTGTACAACATGCTTTTGAGTTTTATGTTGCTTGTCATTTTATACAAATTACACAGACATTAATGTTCAATGTGCAGGGTGATGAAAAATAATTGTCAAAAAGTAATTAATATCAAGAAATTAATTATGACTGGAAGCGAAACTATTATTACGCTATTGTATGAAGTTTGTAACATTAATCGAACAAAAGAGAGATATTTTTATACCTTATACTAAATTAACATAATGTTTATTTGATCTGCATTACGCTTAAAATCGATTAAATATAATTTCTGTCTGTAAATTATTAAACTACATGCGGATTGGTTTTATATATAGCTGATATAATCAAAAATATCTGACTGACTCAATTTTTAATTTTAAAAAGATTTTGTTGTTGCTGTTAATGAAAACATTACTACTGTAGATGTATCAATTATGAATGGCATAGACTTTTGTAATTATTAAATGTACACAGAAAAAACTAAAAATATGTTTCAATTATCAAAATAATTGTATCAAGCAAGTTTTGCACCTATCACCAACATGATGATATCAATTATCAAATTTGTAAAAAAATTAAAAAAAATACTTTTTTTCTAAATAACGAATTAATCAGAACAATTAACATCAATAATTGAGACAAAATTTAAAATTGATTAATTCATTAATTGTATAAATTAAATATTTAATAAAAATAAAATATAATTTTTATTAATTTATTAATCAAATGAATTAGTTTGTTTGGTAGAAAGTGTATTAAAAACCAATTAAGTTGATGATTAAAACAATAAAATTATTAATTGATTACTCACAATGTTAAAGGAATGCTTGACCTTTAACAATGCGTTGAGCATTTACAAAAAATGTCACTTTATTATCAAATTTGAACATATAAAGTGTTATATAAATTGTCAGGAAACTTGAATATTATATGCCTAAAATCGTATTGACTATTTAAGAATTATAAACATTGTTAGCATAAGAAATCAAAATAAAATATTAAAAAAAAACTAAAACAGAAAAGTTGGCCAGAAAATTTTTTCATTCAATTAAAAAACTAATTGAATCAATTAAAAATTTACTCAAATTTGTAAACTTAGGTTTTAAACAACGAGATAATTAAGACAAATAAAAAATTGCTTAAATTAAAATTAAAGAAAGAGAAAAACATGTTAATTGAAAATAAACTACTGATAATTTTTTCTGTGTAAGTAAATATATGTATGAATATGTATGTATGAACGTTATATGTTGTTATCATAACTGAACAAAAGTTTGGCTTTGGCACATACATATCTAGTATGTGCGAAAAATGTGTACTTAATTTATAGGGTTTTAATAGTAGTATGCATGTTATTTATACGCAAATGTATTGTTGCATACTGGGTTGCCAGAAAAATAAAATGCCAGAAAAATACTTCGAAAAAAATTAACATTAAAATTGTTTCGTAGACCTAAATTATTTTTTTTTTGTAAAAGTACTTCAGTATACAATAGGTCTAAAATCATGTAATATGGTAACACAGTTTTAATCTCTCTGCCACTTAAATGTAAATGTCAATCAATTGACTTTTAAGTAAATGCAACACTTGTTTTATTATGTTGTAATTATTACAAACATGAAATTAAATGTGTCACAAAAAATCTCTTGATTTTAAATATTTTGTTTTAAAATTTAATTATTTTCCAAAAGAAATCACAAGTATGATGACAGGTTATAATCGATTTTAACGTGTCTTCTTTTCAAAAAAGTAAATTTGTAATACATGTAAATTTCACAACAGGACAGCGGCAATCAATTCTTTTGCAATATATGTATATGTTACGTTTATATTGGTTACTTACTACAAGACTGGTATAAATCAAAATTCTGGCTGGTTTGAATTAAGTAGTACTAAGTTTAAAAGACTTTAACATAATTTTATTTGTAGGCATTTACATGAAAAGATATTTCTACAAACAATCGGCAGATCTCAACTTTATGTGACCATAAAGCGTATTGACGATCATTGTAATAATAGGACCTCATTTGACTATAGCTTCCAAAGAAATAAATTGGCCCATATTTAAACCTAGTTCCCATATAGCACTACTTATTATTTGTTGCAAACGTCAAAATAAGAAAATTTAAATTTTTTTTATTTTTTATTTTTGAGTTATGACACTCCTTATTATTTTGATGCGTAGAGCAAAATAATACCAAATAACAAATTCATACATACAACAATTAGCTAATATAGTAAATACATTTATAGATGAATGCCAATGATGATTACTAGATACATATACGCATGAGTAATTTTAATATAAAAATCAATCATACGTCAGCGTATGATTGCTACAAAATCATAGACATGGTCGCTGAACTCCATGTGAAGGTCAAAGAAACTTATTGAAATTAATCTTAAAAATTCACTAGTTAAATAATTTTAATCATTGCATCTCTTAATGGCAACATCACATTATTTAAGTATTTGACAATAACTTAATGACGTAAATGCAAAACAGTATAATTTTATGTCACATATCTATTTGATTAATCTATTAATACATACATATATGACAACTCATTGTAATTTCTATAAATAAGTCGCAATATATTCAATGTCAGACGACATGATGATTTTTTTTTTTTTTTAAACATTAAAACATTTTTGTTCACATTATGTTTCTTTTCATATGTAAATTTTAAATAATTAGTTGAATTATTTATAAGCCGAATCATACCATATGTCTAGCAGCTTAAATTGTCTTACAATGCATATTAATGTCTCCTATTGTTATTATTTTTCTTTCTTTTACTTAAATATTTGACAAATGTTAATCATACAATTGCTACTTGAACAAATAACGAATTATAAGTATTCGAAGTCATTGAACATTGGGGCCAATTAGGAGAAAAATATAATTTTATATGATTCAATGAATATTAAAAGTAGAAATACATTAAAAAAAAAACAAGTAAGAAAGTATAGTCGGTCATGGCCGACCATAAGATGTCAAACACCAGTTATGGGTATATTTAAAAAATCATTTATTAAAAAAAATGGTGAATTTTACCATAAATCCGATGTATTTTTGCAATTTATTTATAAAAAACTAATTTTCTAAAAGACGCTATATATAAGATTTAGTATCAAATATGGGTTTATCCTCATAAAATTTCAAGGAGGTTTTTATTTTTATATAAAAGTAAGTTATGTTGAATTTCATTCATTATCTACCTTTATCCACTCAGAAAATGATTCTGAGCTGCAAATTTAAGGTGGGTGTAGGACCAATATTTTTGTGCGTTACGAATACAATCACACACGCATTACACTCTCCGCACTATATTGGTGTAGGGTATGGGAATGTAATGTCAATTCATTTTCAAGTAAAATAAATAAAAACAAGTAAGGGTTCTATATTCAGCTGTGCCGAATTTTATATACACTTCACCAAT
Source organism: Lucilia sericata (assembly GCF_015586225.1). Classification (NCBI taxonomy): domain Eukaryota; kingdom Metazoa; phylum Arthropoda; class Insecta; order Diptera; family Calliphoridae; genus Lucilia; species Lucilia sericata. The sequence continues at coordinate 137,970 of NW_023994232.1, forward strand.
GTGTTTTTAATTTAAAAAATAATTTTTTATTCTTTAAAATTTGTTATAAATATTTATTGAAGAATTTATCCTTGGACAATTTTCCATCCCTGGTTTTGGCAATAACTAAACAATAACAACATACTGCTTCGTTAAGTTACTCGTTATTGTTATTCTGTTTAGTATTTATAATGCTTTTGAAGATTTGTAGCCCGAAGATATCTGGGTTCTTTAGAAAATAAAGTTCATCAGACATACGAACAGAATATATTTACTTTTTGGGATCGGAAAATTATATTGTACAAAGAGATTGGCAAACTTGTATGACAAAAATGTAAATATGTAGCACTACAAATCAAACTTCAGATTTTTATTTTTATATTGATTTTGTCATGCCGTTTGTAGCTCATTGAAATATTGGCCATAGACCCACAAAAGTATTTACTATATTCTGGGTCCTTATTAAATTCTGAGACGATCTAGCCTGACAGTCCGTTCGTCTGTCTGTTGTAAGGGTTGACATTTTCCACAAATATTTCCTATAGGTAAGGTTTGTTTGGTTTTGAAAATAGGCAATATCGATTTACTTTTTCGCATAGCCCCGAAAAACAATTTTAACAATCATAACTATTTTAAAAGCAAATAACAAATTATAGACCCATACTCATAATTGACCCTATCCGCCATATTAGGTCCATTTCAGAAACGCTCATTACTGGTTCGAAAATACGAGTACAGTGATGAAATTCGAAAAAAAAACATGTTTTGTATGTGCCAAAATCGATCTACAAGAATTTTGAGGATCGGACAATAATTCGCCGTACCCTCCATATAAGGTTCCCTTCAGAAAATTACTTTAACGCACATTTCTGGCTTGTAAATATGAGGACAAAAGACCTCGGTCCATAATTGACTTAAACCCTATTTTAAATATCAACCTAATGTTTATGGGGTAGCTGAATATAACACTCTTACATGTTTCTAAATTATTCTATTGATGACTGATTATTTGCATAACTGGAGACGTATTCAAGGAAATACAGCCTTTTGTAGTATATACATATGTATGTAAGTATATAAATTAAATTTGTTTACGGAAAATATCATTAATTTATTATCTTCTCTATTGGTAAATGTTTTTATTACTTATACATATGGGCATTTTCGTGTTAAGTGACCCAAATTAAAAAATCAATTTGGATGAAATCTTCACTCAGGTTAGTACTATTGGATTAGATTGTAGGCAGACACAAATTTTCGGAGTTAGAGGGGGTCAAAGTTGGGCACTTTGGTCAAACGGGATTTTTTTGAAATGAGTGTAACCTTCCATTTATTGGTTCTAGCAAAAAGCTTAATGGGATACGAGTGGGAATTCTATTGAAAAATAATAAAATAATAACCTTAGTGCAAATTTCCTCCAAATCAATTTTTTATGATGGGTTACTTGACACGAAATTTCCCATATACATAAGTATATAAAAATCAGTTATTTATAGAAAATTATTTTTTTCATAACTGGAATACTGGCTACTACTTTTTTCCCTCAAAATTTTTTGTTTTATTTTAATTGAATAAAAATTTTCTGTTTGTTTGCTTAAATAACAAATACAACAAATTTAAATTTATATACACATATTCATAAATATAATATTCGATAAACAAATTAGTCCAATTTGTTATTGGATGTGTATATATGTACATTTTTCATGATTATCAGGTTTCATTGTGTCATTTGTTGCATAATATAATCCCATTATTATACATATTGTCGTTAACAATTTATAAATTGCAATTATTTTTATGGTTTAAAATGTTTCATTTGATAAAAAGTAAAAATGTAATATAATTTTAGTTCATCCACTCCAGAAAAATATATTTAACAGAAAATATTGCTAAATTCTGAGTTGAAAAATTAGTTTGTATTAAATTGTACATTTGATATAAAAATTTTATGAATTTAAATATTGATATTGAATCTGTTGTTGTTCGGATGTTAATACATGTACATTCTGTATATATTTTTCAATGTGAATTTAAGTCTTCGAATTACTTTTAATAGTCGCCAACATTACAAATATAAACTGAAAAGTATACCTTTACCTCATCACATTTTCCTTGGCTCGTACGTTCTAATAATATGGTTTTGTTGTCATGTTTTACACTAATAAAATGGGAAGCTACCAAAAATGTTGAATTAAACGTAATGAGGCAGAATGCAGTAGTTAAGATAATTGTGAAAGTGTTATAATTTATTACATGATATAAAATACAGGACAAACCATTTTCTTTAGCTGCTTGACTCCAAACGTTATTTCTAATAAATTGCTTACATGGTTTATTAAGTGAACATGAGAACATACTTACTTATACTCTAAATAACTCAAGCTCAATATTAGGGTAATAACAAGCTCAATATTAGGGTAATAACTGTTAGCGGAATTCAAACATAAACATAATGACAATGATAATGAGCAATTGCAATAAATATATTTATTTATTTAATTCCACAATTTAGTTATATCCCTAATGTTTATAAGTACAAAAGTGTATTTATAAAAACGATTCAAGGAAGTTAGTTATTTGTTGTTAGAAAAACTACATTTAATGATAATATAATTATGTCAAAATACTATGTATACGAAACACTAAAAGAAGTCCTACGGTCACTATGTCACAATTTCAGTACGTGCAAAGAATTTCAATTATTTCAAGTCAAGAGTTTGCAAATAGTACGTACACACATATGTTAGTCTAGAAAAATATTAACTTTCTATTATAATAATTAAATAATTGGATGAGTTTCTTAGATAATTGTATTATAATTGGCTAAAGTAATATTTTTTCGAACACTGGATAATTTTATAAAATCGTTTTCGGTGATAAATTTAAGAGACCACAGATTTTTATGTTTTCACTTAAAAATCTGATTTATGGTGGGAAAGGACTCTTATGTTTTAAGTCAAAAAATTTAATTTTTGTTGCCAAATTAAAGTGATCCCCCAGGTAAAACATCTTTTAGAAATTCAACAAATTGATTAAATATATCGAAATCAAAGTAAAATTCTACACAGAAAAAATTGAAAACGCGATTCAATTACGAAATTCATCCAGTTGAGTAAAAAAATTTTTAGATTTCAGCCTATGAAAATATTCGCAAATTCAAGTACTGAGTGATATTTTTTTCATTGGAAATTTCAAGAAATATTTCCAATTAAAATAATATTATATTAACAAACAATTTTATTGGAAAATTTGAAAAATATCAAAAAAAACAAATAATTATTTCAAAAAAAATATTGGTTGAAAATAAAATTATAATTCAATAAATTTTTTATTTAATTTGATAATCATCGTGATTAAAACTTCTTATATATCCAATTAATATTTTTATTGTTTTAGTAAATAAATTAATTACTTTTTGCAAAAAAGTAATATACATTTTAATTGATTTAAATAATATTTTACTCAGTTTTACCCCCATAAAAATACTTGTTTTTTTTTTTCATTATTTATTACAAAAAATGAATATACTTAGTAAAATAAGAGTATAAAATATATACAATTATATATTTAATTTATGTATGGCACAAATAATACAAATTATATAATATAAATCAATTATAAAAATTATCTTTAATTTTTAAGATTTCATGTTTGAGTGTTGACACCTTTACAATTTTTTTTGACGTGGGCATGTCATAAAAAAAATCTTGAATAAAATTATAAAATATTTCAGATTCCTCGGGAAACTGAAGATTAAAAACAAAAAATATTTTAAAAAGTAAATCGAATGCTTTTACAATAGTTAAAAATGGATACTTATTGCCATCGAAGTAAACAAATATTGATTTAATATCCTCTAAATTGCCAGAAATTAATAATTTGGGCTGGATATTACGCCCTTGAAGCATAAGAAGTTTTAATTTTATTTCAATTTCTTCTTCGGATTCTGCCAATATTGCAAAACTTTCCTGTGAATCCAGCACGGAAAACTTTTTGCGAATTTTTGCCCCACTCATGTCCGAGGTGACTTTTTGTGTTGGAGGAAATAAATGGTGTATATTCCAAAGTACTGTTAAAACTACAGATTCTGAAAAGATATATGTAAACAAATAATTAAAAAGTATAACTTTTTAACAAAAATAAAAGTGTATAATATACCTTCATTAAATGTATGTATTTGTTGCATTTTTTTTTTAAATATAAGGTTGCTGATCTTACTTTGTAGCAAGTAGATTACTTTATCTTTATAGCATAACCATCTTTCAGAAAATTGTTTGGCGAAAGGAAATTTCAGTTCAAAGTCTATATTAATCTGTAAATGAAGAAATTGAATTTGAATGTTTTTTTTGTTGTTACTTACTAGATTTGAACCAGAAGGCTTTTTGTATTCAGGCCACATCTGAAAAATTTCGGCAGTACTTTTAGATTCTGAAATCTGTTTTAAACGGTAACGGGCACATTTGCGCCAGTACAAGTCAAACTCGTCCGCAGTAATTGTAGGTAGTCTTAAATACTGCAATGTGACGGCCACATTTTCTTCTGGTTCTAATTAGAAGTAGAAAAAAAATCATTTAATTATTTTTTTACTAAATTAAAATTAGGTATATACTAACCGAACGTTTTATCTTCTTCCGGCGATGATTTTTCTTTAAAAATGTCTTTCGAAAGCCTTTTTAAATTTGATAATTTATTATAGATTTTGCCACGTTTACCGTTAGAGTAAAAATCCTGAAAACATAAATTTTTAATTATTTTTAGCTTTAAACTGTTATGCAATTATAGAATAAACTTACAAGTTGTTCTGACGGGAAAATATTGCATATCTGGTTTTCTATATCAGCACAATCTGAAATAGTATAAGGTATCCCATTAGCTTCTATATATTTAGCTACAGTTGATATAAGAAGATTTCGTTGTTCCTCATGTAAAATGTCATTTTTGGAATAAAATTTTAGGATTTCCTTGCCATTAAATGTATTTGATAAAATTTCTTTTACGGAAACAAACGACGATTTCTGTGAAGAATCCGAAGATAACTGGATTTCATCTCTTTTGAAGAATGGAGTAGATGTCTCTTTCCACTTCTCTAAACAGTTTTCAAACTTCGCTTGGTCACCAACGGATAAATCGTTGAATAATTTTGAAATATGATGTGCTTTTAATATTTTCAATACATCAATCGTTGTATCTTGTTCTGCAAAGATAAAGTAAAAATAAGATGTTTGTCAAATTAAAATAATATAAATATAGACTTACCTTTAAATCTATTATACAAATGTTACAGGTTCCATTGTTTTAACAAGTTACTCAAGTCCATATCGATGGTAAAAGTATCCATTTTTGAGGCTTAAATATATATATTTGTATAAAATTCTTTCGGTTTTAGAAATGTTTTTCTATTTTGTGATTCCAGAGCTTCAAATGGAGGACCCACAATATCAAGAAGGCTGACAATAGTATATCTGTTTGATATTGATTCAAACTCGTAAGCGCTATAATCATAGAAAAATAAATAGAACTGAAACTGAGAATAAGAAATATTACTCTCTCACATGTACAGGTTCTGTGTGAATTTAATACAATTGTATGAGTATTTTTATTTTTGTTTACATAAAATAACAAAAATATGAAAGTACAAAATGTATCCGAATACATCATACCCTACCACATTGCGAGTAAGTAGCAATAAGTTATTTAGTATTTTTTAATGTAGAAGTTATATTCAAGAGATTGATGTTTGCTTAATTAATGAATGTACTACTCATTATAACAATATATAGTCAAAATTTCGTATATATATAAAATTTGTTGAGTCGAATTTTATAAATACCCTATTCTTGTATAGCATGTACCGCTTACAAAAAAGTTCAATAGGCTTATTTATGGGCGGATTACATCATGACATCGACGCGGGTGTTACAAACTTTAAGACGTAAACAAAATACCGTTCCCATTAGTGTGGTGTAGGGTGTATTTTGACTGCATTTGGGCTGCTTTGAAATTAACAATAATCGTTCATATCAAGCGTTAATTTTAGCATTAGCACAATTCCTGTGGCAAAATAGCCCCTGCTGCTGCAATAAACACTGCTAAAAGTTATGTTTTCCCATAAAATTATTGAAAACATTTTCAGAAAAAAAACAAATTTTTCAATCGTTTTTATTTTTTTAATATTATTTTCAAGTGTCAATATTGACTCAACCCAGCAACCACAAAGAGTTTATTTAAAATTAAAAATAATTTTTAATGAAGATCTTTCTTACATTGGTCAACTGATATTGAATAAAAATGGCTAATTCAAACCATTATTTCATAAAATATCGAAATATAATATCAAACAAAAATATAAAAACTTTTTAAACGAAAGAGTTTGTGTTTGTTGGGTTACATATTTTTCAACTAATACATTCTCACGACTTAGGTTTTTGACAGCAGACTTAGGTTTTGTCATACTCAGTTTCAGTTCTATGTATACCTTTTCTATGGCTATAATGATTATTAAAAACTGTCAAAATTTTTTTACAGCAAAATAAAATTTCATTATGTTTTATTTCAATAATAAAAAAAATTTTAAATATTTCAAAATCAGAGCTAAACTTACATACATTTTTCTGTGTAGTGTAATTATATCCCCATATATCCGCCTCTAAATAAAGCAAAAAGTCTTCCATAGACATGTTTAATTTTTGGCTTACTTTTTGCTTAACATTTAGGTCCAGAAGTGGTTTTTTAAATACATTTTGCAACACATTAGTTGAAAGTAAAAAATCTGCAAATTTTATTTGTTGTTTATGAGAAAAACTTTTTTTTTATTTTTTCTTGAGGTTATTATGTGGGAATAAATTTTGAACTCCTTATGTTTATTTTCAAATTTGAAACTCCACAAGTTTCTAAGAGGCCCACAATATTTCATAGCTGTGGAATAGTGTAAAAGTAAATGAAATTTTGGAGTTAGTTTTCTTTTAAACAATATTAAATAATTTTTATTTAAATTTTCAATTTTAGTTCTGACTTGGTTTATTAAAGGATCTGAAATTTGAAAACATAAAAGATCATCTAATAACTCGAAGAAATTTAATAAGAATTCCCAAACCTGGTCATCTTTTGGAATAAAATCTCCAATTAAAATAGTAAAATAAAAGCAAAATGCCATCATTTGTTTTGCCGACATTTTAAGCTTGTGATTTTCTAATTCAGGATAGCTAACATTAAGTTTTTCACTTCCCTTATCATGAGACTCATATCGAAAACTACTAAGACGATCATTAAACTCTTGAAGTGAAAAATATTTCATTTTTTTAATAAAATATAATAAAGATTCACTTAGTATATGGTGGCAAACGCCTTCATAGAGATCATGCATAATGTCAACTGCAAAGTTTTCTGTGCAGTGAAAAGTTGGTAAATCATTGAAAATACAGATTGAGCTAATTCCAGTTTGAGACATTAGACCTCTGTCTATTGATTCTCTATAATTAATGCGGTTTCGAAAAATATCTTTTCTTTCGGAACACTCTTGATGCGATTCGCATTTTTTAATCAAACAAAATCTACAAAAATAATGGGAGGAAAATGATTTTGAAAATCCTAGAGTTACGTTTAATCCTAAGTTATCCCCTAAAAGCAAACCCATTACAAAATAAATTTTTTTTATGCCACTATTTGTTTGAATTTCAATACCTTCGATTTCTAGTTTTTTCAATGTTTCTACTAATGGAGCGAAGCATTCATTACCATACCGTTTAATATCGGAAGAGTTATACGTACAGGCTAAAAACACCTCGTTTAACTTTGATGATTTTGTTGGGACGCAAGTAAAAGAGTAATAGAAGTTACATATTGAATTTTTATTTGACTTGGAACCCAGCGGGTTATTAATTCCAAAATCGTCGTTATACAGAAAGAATGGAATTAATGTTTTATTTGGATATAACAATTTCTTTTCTTTCCAAAGTTCACCCTGAATAAAATTGGTAAACTTTCCACTACTCTCAATTGTTTCCATATGTCGTAAAACGTCATCAAGGTAATTATTTTTTTCAAAGATATTTTTAAATTGAAATTCAAGCGGCATTATTGTGGCGTTTGATTTAGAATCATTGTTAATCTTGAATGTCTCAACACTACTAATAAACCCCTTTTCACTTAGGGTTTTTTGTAATCTGAAATCAGTTTTTACATTTTTAAACAGCAATTTCATATCTTTAACAATATTGGAAATTGGGGTTTCAATTAAATTGTCTTGATTTAGACATTCTTCCATAAGATCGAGAACTGGGTTTAATATATAAACTTCAACATATCCTTTTATATTAAAAACATCAGAACGGGAAATATTGTTGAACGAATGCATTTTCATTACAAAATTTTCCGCTGAATTACGGAGTTCTTCAAGTTTTATCTGGTAGTTAAACAATTTTGGAACTAATAAGGGTTGTTTTTCTAAAATCGTAATATTTTCTTCAATATTACGTTCAGAATTCTTTAAGATCTCATTACTAGAATTAGGAAGAAATTTAAAATGTCTCAAGACATGTCTCTTGTAGGAGCTTTTATTATAAAACTGTTGAAAACAATATGTATATGTACACTTATGTACCACATTAGAAGGAAGTGCATAATTTTTAATGTGTTCAAACAGTTTTAGTGGAGATTCAAAAAACGTATCACACAAAAAACATTTAATTTCATTCATTTTCCAGTTTTTAATTATAAATTATTATTTTTTCTAAAGTACACCACTTTTTAAATGCAAAAAACACTTCTTATTTTAATCTTAGTTAGTTTTGTATTTTGTTTTACTTACAATTCTTTCTAATACACAACTTGTTTTTACCGTTATAAATGTTGTTGTTGTTGCACTTTGTTGTTGTTGTTTAATTTTTTAGCACTTTAACATTGATGTTGTCACCACGAAAACAAAAGAAGAACTAAACTTGTTTTGTTCTTTTGTTTTTTATTCAACCGAAATTAATAGGTGTTGCCCTTTTAAATATTTATAGTTAAACTTCTTATTATATTTTTTTTACTTGAAGATTTGATTTTGATGATCTTTTTTTGCTTGTTTCATAGTATTAAAATTACTACACAACAACACTGACAGCTATTTATCGTTTTTTTTTCATCATGCTGCATCTTGTTTTCTAGAACTGCAAAAAAACTTTTCAAGTCAACAAAAACATTTGTTGAATTAAGTAAAAAAATGTTTAACTATTTTTATTGGAAATATTTTTCTATTTATAAGTGCTGTTTGGTAGCGCTTTATGCACTTGTAAAAAAAGCGCAAATATTAACATGTGTTTAACATAGAGCAATTATTTGGATTTTATCCGATATTTATTTTTTATATATTGATAGCACTGTCAGAAAAAAACGACGATATTAATAAAAATATTTATCAAATTAAATAAAAAATTACTCAAAATTAAATTTTTTAACAATTATCCATTTAATAGAAAGAAAATTGGCTAAAATTTTTTCTGTGTACATAAATGCTTCATATGTAAAATAAATCACATTTTAAATAGACAAGAAGTGGGATCGGCCATGCCCTACTATAATTTCTTACTAGTTTTAATATGTTATTATTAATGCAAATGAGATGGGTGACAAATCCAAATACATTTACAAATACTTGTAAAATATTGCCATAGTTCAAAATACCTTTAGGCGATTGATTTAGTAAGTGAATGTAAATTATAGAAGACATTAATTATTGAAAAACAATGTATTGGGGAAATTATACTTGGTGTCAATTAAATTGTTAATACTTACTGAAAGTTACAATGTGTTATACATAAACTGCCTTATTCATAAACATTTATCGAAGGTTTATAGAACAAATTTTGTATGAATATTTGATGTATAAGACCCTAAACATTTTACATATACTAAAATGAATTATTTTAACCTTACATACAATTGGCTAATATCTCACTGGTAAAAGCTCTTATATATATTTTTAGAAATAAAGCTGTTGGATATTATTAGTTAACTCTATTTTAATATCTTAATAATATCTATGACAGTATTTTAAATTTAGGTATTACATTTACATATTTTATGTTCTATAATATCTGAACTATATTGTCTACTTAATTATCTATATAAAGAATTACATATTTATCTATTTATTAAGACTTATAAATTTCTTACAACCTCCATGATTTACATTTAAAATATGTACATATATATATCTTATGGAACAAATACCCAACTACTGAAACTTATTTTCAACATGTCCTTTTTATTTAATACATACATAATATTCATACTATTTTATATTATTTATGAAAATATATATAAATAGACTATTTGTAATGCGTTTATTATCCGTATTTAACTACAATAAAATAAAACTGGTAAGGGAGGCCTAGAACCAAACAAATTTAAGCAATTTTTACCTTTTGACAAAGCTCACCAAATATTAACCACAGGCCACAATGGTGGACTGGGGTTCTAGGTTCAAGGACTCCATCTGGCCTGTTGTGAGCTCCCTTACCAGTGTCTCAGGTGGATTTCGAACCCACATTATTTTAAACTTTTACGTAATTTTAATCTAATTAACTGAATTAAATATACCGTAAACGTCATTAAATTTTATCGAAATTCAATATAGACTAAGTTTTATTTTGTTTATTTGCAAGAAATATGAAAAATAACGAAAACCTTAAAAAAAGGATCCAGCTCAGCAAATATTGATGTAAGGCCAAAAATGTTTATAAATTAAATCTAAGAAGGAACTAATTTTCGTTCTCGTCGATAAAATAGAAATTTCCATTTTTTTAATTTGTCATACCCATGCGTATGATTGTTTAAAATGCATGCAACAATAATTAAACAAATAGATTTTATTGTGACAACAAGATGAAGAATATGACATTTGATAAATTAATTAACTTATACACTTATTTGCTTTTAATTAGTCTCATACTTATTTATTCAATTGATAAAGAGGGATATTATATATAATTGCATAATTTAATTAATAAACATTTTAAGTGATATCATTGTTTTTTGATGCTTTATTAATTAACTTGTATAATTGGTAACCAAAATCGATTTAAAAATTGAATTATTTAAAAGTTAGAATACATTTTTTCCACAATCCATAAAGATCACTTTAAAATGATCTAATCATTTTAGAGCTTAAAAATAAGCAACAGATGCAAATTAAATGTATACATATAACATTTTGAAAAGTAAAAAAGATTTTTATTCAAGAACTATAACAAAATTGGCCTATACATAATTTAAAAATTAATGAAAACAAAGCATTGAAATGATGTTCAAAATACTATATTTATATATGTTATATTACATAAGAAATAGCCTTTTTATATTACTAATAACTTTATGTTTGTTGATGTTTGAGTGAGATTTGTAATCGTTAATGGTATTAATACCAGAAATACACACTTATCATGCCATAAATTTCGTAGCACTTTGTTTAAGTGGGTACTATGAGAAGAATGTTTTAAAATTTAAATATTTTTCAACGATTGTCAGCAACAAAACCGCGAATGTTTGTGATAATAAAAATTACAGCTAGAGGCACAGTCTAGTAAATTTTCAAAAGTTTGTTTAAATAGATTTTTTTCCATATTTTTGCAATAACAATATCCAACCGTAAATCTTCATAATATTTTCACAATTTTTTATGTAAAATGAGATTTTGGATAAATGGAATTAAATTTAGTTTACTTTGTCTGTATAAAGTACTCATTGTTAATGGTTATTGTAAGACGTTATACAAAATTCTAAGCATGAATTTAATAATTTGCAAGGATAATTCTTGATGGCTTCTTGAAACTTGAATAATTTATGTTCTTTTAAACTTTTGTCTAATATGTAATATAAGGCTATTCATTTTCCAAATAAAAATTATATAAATGGCAAATTATTTCCATCCATGCTTTATTTGTTCATTATTAATTTCGATTAGAAATGCATAAAAGTAAAAAAACTAAATTGAATGAAAACATTTGACATTGTATATGCCTAATAAGTATTAAAAGAATTTAAAACTGTATGGGATATGGTTTGAAAAAATATGTTTCTTTATTATACCCTACACCGTGGGGAGTGTATATTGAATTTGTGCTGATGTTTGTAACGTACAATAATATTGGTCCTTAAAGTATACCATTCGGCTTAAAATCATTTTCTAGGTCGATTTAGCTATGTTCGTCCATCTGGTTGTCTGAATGTCCGTACGGCTTTTAAGTTCATAATTATGTTTAATATATTCGTATCTCGACAAAAAGCTTCAAAACCAAATTCTATAACAGCCTTGATGACCTTCATGAATTTTATAATTATAGTGCCTCATTCGACCCTAACCTCTTTACAAAGCGCCCTTCAAAATATGACATAAATATCAACAATTTTATTCAACAATAAATAGCATAAATTTATCTGAGGTAAGGTACAATTCCACTTTATTATTAAAACTAAATTAGATTTTATTTTTATAACTGGTGTAGAGTATTATATGGTCTTCCTCGCCCGACTATAATTTCTTACTTGTTAAAAATTACATCTTTTTTTAGAATGTTTTATCATTTAAAGAGACTTTATTCCTGAGCGGACAATTATGTCAATGTTATTTTTTGTAAAACACATGTAGGTATATATTTTACCTTACAAAGCATTTTTAATATTTTTTAAGATTAAAACAGTTCGTTTGAGTATAAAACATTATTTAATTACACTGTACAAGTTGTGTATGAGTTCATAGCTTTTAAGTACAAAAGATATTCTTATTCATCACTAACTTTCAATTTTAATATTTAACATATGTTTTTCTTTCGTTTCCAACAAAATACAGAAATATATAAAGAAAATATTTTACAAACTAAAACTAAGTAATTCTTTAAAAGTTATAAACCATAAAAGAAAGATATAAAGTGATTATACTACCAAATTATTTATAACAAAGTAATATTTACAAGGGATTTTCATTTAAATAACACATGCAGACTTTTTTCAATACACTTTATGCATTTTTTTAGCAATTTAGAAAAGTTCAGTTGAACATTCATCTGAAATATTCAAAACCTTTACAGTTATTAAAAAAGTATTAAGATTGCTTTCATTTCGTTGTATATTTATTCGGAATTACCTTTTCAAAAAATAAGACCATTTGTTGGAAAATTTTCAAAAGAAAGCAATGGCATTAGTTTGGTTTATATTATTATACTCTTTACCTTCATGAGAAGGGTATATATAAGTTTGTCATTCCGTTTGTAATTTCTATAATATAACTTTCCGATCCTATAAAGAACATAGAGTCAATTAAGCAAATATGTCTGTCTGTTTGTCTGCCATACCTAAACGGTGATAGATATGAGCAAAAATCCGAGAAATTTCATCAAAAATTTAGATTTTTCGTGCATGCTTAGACAAAAACATGCAGCATCATATGGTAATTTTTTTTTTCTTGTACTTAGTTTGCTTGTTTATAAAAACAGAACAGAGCAAGAACAATATGTTATGAATGAAGCAGTGTGTTGTTTAGCAACATGAAATTAAGCATTTAGTGCGCGAACGAGAAACTATAAAAAGGGACTTTTTAGATCTCTTTGGTACATTTTTGTTCTTCAAAAGGTACTGTTTTGAATTTTATATAATATTGAACCAAGAAATGTAAAATTAAGCATGTAGAGCAAGGCCTAAATGAAAACCTACAAAAGGGAGCTTTTTGGTACACGTTCATACAACAGAAGTTACTTTTTGAATTTTCAATAATATTGAACCTAATGATTAAAATCTGTAGAAAAGGAATTTTGGTACTTTATCGTTCTTTAATTAGTATTTCTTGGTTTCTATGCAATATTGAGCCTAGAAACAGACATACATATATCCCGATGGAATGATAAACTATAAGAGTGAATTTTTTGGTACCTTTTCATTCTTCAATTGCTACTTTTTGAATATGTTTTAATATTAAAACTAGAAACTGATTGAATGAAAGTCAATGATATTTTTTCGTTATTTTACTGATACAATTTAGTTTTTATGCAATATTGGAATAAAAATCTATAAGAGTGAAGTTTTAGGTACTTTTTCGTTCTTTGATTGGTACGTTCCCAATATTTTGTTTTAATTTAGAACCACCGAATTAAACAGGGAGCATCCTGATTGAATGAAAATGTATAAAAGGGGACTTTCTAGAACGTCTTCGTTTTAAAACTGGTCTTTTTGAGTTTTTGTAATAAAATTCGTAATGACTATTTTTTAACACAAAGGGTATATAAGATTCGGCACAGCCGATTATCGAACTCTTACTTGTTAATAATTCAAAATGTTTGTGTAGAATATGAATACGAAATATTTATATTCTACACAAACATATTCTACTAAACATGCATCAGGATTGGAGTATAGTAACTACCGGTTGATATGGATGTATACACTATTTTTAAAAATGTATCAAGATTTTTTTATATTTTCATTGACGATATTATACATATTACAAGGGTGTAGAAACAAAGGCAGCAATCTCCATTTCTGTAATTTTCGATTTAAATAAGGAACACTTTTATTTC